>NW_010417911.1:37485-41000 GCF_000710305.1 Buceros rhinoceros silvestris | reverse complement strand
TTTCCCTACGACTCTTCTGTACCTAAAGTTATTTTCATAAACTGTTCTCATCATCTTTAAGTTGACAAGATCTGCCTCTTTGCTCAAACTTCATATTCTGTCTAAAATGAAGTAAATTCAGGCTTTTTCTAGTGGGTGATTGCCTGAAAGAACTGTCAGAGAACTGAACTTAAGGCTTAAATTTCTCTTCCAGCCACTTATTAATCAGGACTTAAAAATCACCTTAAGAGTGAAAAAAAAATGAAAATCTGCATCTCAAGGAGAAAATAACGATACTGAAAAAGTTTAAACTACTTTAAGCCAGTTTGACCAGCTTGCAAGCAGATACTCTCAAGTGAGGGAGCAGCTACAGATTTTGACATTTGCTCAAAAGATTCCTTGCCAACATTTTCTGGGTTGCAACTAAGCCAGATGGCCTCAGTCCAAGGCTTGTAATCAACGAAATGTAAAGGAAGGTAATGGTTCTAGCTGAAGAGGAAATAAACCAAAACAAACGTTAGAAGTACTAACGACAACCCGTGGTAATGGTAACCCATATCCACCCATAGACCTGCTGTAGTAACTGAAAAGAAAAGATTTTTTAAAAACCCAACAAATCAAATTACATCTGTTGTTCTGAACATTTCTGAGGTGATGATAGCTTTTGGAAGTAGAAAAGTAACTGCCTAAAAAACATATTCCGTGATGTCTCAAAGAAGAATGGATGGAATTATTTTAGTCTTTCCTCCTGTACAAAACTCTCAAAATCAGAGCAACAGCAGTTCCTGGCTGGTAGGGTTGACATTAATGGAAAATATCTTTCAGATCTAAAATGTATATGTCTAAATGGGGGCAGGGAGGCAAAGTGTATGTTGATCTACCTGAAATATTTAGCTTAATCCAAGATGTAACATTTCATTGCAATTTTTGTTTTAATGAATAAAGCTTTTCCCCTTTTCTTCTTTTATTTTTTAACTTCAGTTAACTTCTAAAGTGGAAATGGTCATTTCAAAATGAAAAAGAATACTGTTCTATCCCAAGAATAAATTAAATGAAACTTCCGCATTTTGTATTTTTCTTCCCATCTTTAAAAAAGTCATAAAATTTTCTTAAAATTCTCCCCACAAAATATTAAAGAGCAAAACTCCTGAGAATCATAGAATCATTTTGTTTGGAAATGACCTTTAAGAACATCAAGTCCAACTGTTAAGCTAGCAATGCTAGATCACCACAAAATCATGTCCCTCAGCAACACATCTACACTTCTCCTAAATACCTCCAGGGATGGTGACTCCGCCACTTCCATGGGCTGCATATTCCAGTGCTTTACAACCATTTTGGCAGAGAGATTTTTCCTGATATCCAACCTAAACCTCCCCTGGTGCAACGTGAGGCCATTGCCTCTCATCGTATCACTTGTTACTTAGGAGAAGAGACCAACACCAACCTTGCTACAACCTCCTTTCAGGTAATTGTAGAGAGTGATAAGGTCTCCCCTCAGCCTCCTTTTCTCCAGGCTGAATAACCCCAGTTCCCTCAGTTGTTCCTCATGAGACTGGTGCTCTAGACCCTTCACCAGCCTCGTTGCCCTTCTCTGAACATGCTCCAGCACCTCAATATCTTTCCTGTAGTGATGGGCCCAAAAGTGAACACAGTATTCAAAATGTGGCCTCACCATTGGCAGGGACAGGGGGGCAATTACTTCCCTAGTCCTGCTGGCCACACTATCCCCGGTTCAAGCCAGACTGCCACCAGGTAATTGTAGAGAGTGATAAGGTCTCCCCTCAGCCTCCTTTTCTCCAGGCTGAATAACCCCAGTTCCCTCAGGTGTTCCTCATGAGACTTGTGCTCTAGACCCTTCACCAGCCTCGTTGCCCTTCTCTGAACATGCTCCAGCACCTCAATATCTTTCCTGTAGTGATGGGCCCAAAAGTGAACACAGTATTCAAAATGTGGCCTCACCATTGGCAGGGACAGGGGGACAATTACTTCCCTAGTCCTGCTGGCCACACTATCCCTGGTTCAAGCCAGGATGCCATTGGCCTTCTTGGCCACCTGGGCACACTGCTGGCTCATACTCAGCTGGCTGTCAAGCAGCTCCCCCACATCCCTTTGAACCAGGCAGCTTCCCAGCCACTCTTCTCCAAGCCTGTAGCATTGCAGGGTGTTGTTGTGACCCAAGGGCAGGACCCAGCACTTGGTCTTGTTGAACCTCATACCATTGGCCTTGAACCATCGATCCAGCCTGTCGAGATTCCTACCTGTAGAGCCTATTTTTGGAACCATCTGCAGACTTCCTGAAGGTGCACTAGATCCCCTCATCCAGATCATTAATAAATATATTAAAGAGTACAAGTCCCAGTACTGAGTGTAGTTATTAAGTAATATCTGGTATCTATCAGCAATTAACTGGACATATTTGAGGAGGATTGCTTTCTAATTTTGCCCTCAAGAAACCATATATAAACTTGATGGAAAGTAGGACCAGAGTAGTTCTAGCTTTTTTTTATCATTTGTCATTAGCCACGTAATAGACAGAGCTGATTAATGTTTGATAATATCAATTTTTACAACAAGGATCTAGAACATTCTACAATCAAGGAATTTTTTAGCTATTTCCTTCTACCTTGATGAAGTACCACAGGTTTAATTTCAGATATCCACATACTTAGCTATCAAGTAGTCTGAGACACACTGTCATTTAAAAAAAGGGGAAAAAAAGCAGAAATATGTCCCTTGCTTCATACTTCTACTGCTGAAAATGTAGTAAGAATATTTCACAAAGAAGTGCTGCATATCACTTTTTACTTGTTCTAATCCCACAAGATCAATGGATGAAATGTTTCCACAGACTTCAATTTCTTGCTGAATACTACTGTTCTGCAAACTCAGTCTTGCATTTACATATGTATATGACATTTCAGTTGCAACAACAAAAAAATGTGAACAGCACAGTAGACTGTTAATCTCGGACAAGTTTTCCTAATAGTTGCTTTTTAAAGGCTTTCTGTGACTCAAAAGGAAGTAACATAAAAAAAAAAAAAACAACCTTGTCTTTGATTAGGTTTGGAACTTTACAGCACAAAAATGTGAAAAGATTCACCCAGACATTGATGACCAGAAAAACAATTTCAATTTCTTCTGCTTCAGCAGGTTTATTAAGAAAAAAATCCCATTACTAGATAAAATCTACGTCTATATTGAACAATAGACCAAATCCTATAATCCTGGTTGAAGGGAAATAAACTTTGATCAAGTAAGGAAGTTAATGCTTGAAGTATTTTAGAATTTATGTATAGGCAAAAAAGTTTTATGTTCAATAAAACCTTTATTTTCCATTACAACTTTTCTCACTTTTAGACTTAGACTGTACCCCTGCTCCTGATCTGTGCCTAACCACCCAGCTTCTCCCTGTCTGTCTTGCCTTTTTACCTCCTGGGCCATCATTTTTTCTCTCTCCTCTTCAGGTAAGTTTCAGCAACAGACCCGCCCCCCCCCGCCACAAGCCAAACTGAGTCTCTCCATTTCACAACGCA
>NW_010417911.1:0-37422 GCF_000710305.1 Buceros rhinoceros silvestris | reverse complement strand
ACGTCCCCGCCCCCCCCCCGCAACAAGCCAAACTGAGTCTCTCCATTTCACACGGAAATGCCAACAACATCAACATTCCAGGACAGAGTTAGGTAGAATAGTCTTCATTGCTGTAATAAGCATCAATAATGGAAAGCATCACT
The DNA here is from genome assembly GCF_000710305.1 of Buceros rhinoceros silvestris. Taxonomy (NCBI): domain Eukaryota; kingdom Metazoa; phylum Chordata; class Aves; order Bucerotiformes; family Bucerotidae; genus Buceros; species Buceros rhinoceros. The sequence continues at coordinate 37,279 of NW_010417911.1, read as the reverse complement.
TTGCACCAAGCAATCTTTAGTTCCTTGATTTGTCTACTTTTCCAAAATGTAATTATCTGGTCATCGGTGTGCCATGGAAATGTTAACAGAGTTCAGCTCTTTCTAATTCTGCTACAGACAGAATTTTATGAGGGATTCTCCCAAATATTATTACTACTGATACACATCAGTTAAGTAGAAGGCACATTACACCTTGGAAGATCAATATCTTTGGGGGAAATTTCCAGTCGATCGTTAAGTATTTAGCATTTCCCCATAACTGTGCTCAGCCAGTCAATCCATTTCAAAAGTCCAAGTGTGTAAAAGTCTCAGCTCTCCAACTTGGGATTGGAATTGATCGAGGAACAACACACCCTTTCCCTTTCTTATTTATTTATTTTTGAAGCACTAAACACCCCACCCTCTCATTCCCCAAAAAAGGTTTTGACAATAGACTTTGAAACACTGTAGAATTTTTGCAGATACATAGAGCCAACCGTGTGCATTCATAATTACCTATAATTTCTCAATTTATTTATGGATGAAGTTAGTTAACATCCTAGCGGGGATTAAACTGCTCAGTTCAAGTGTCAAAATAGCTGGAGAGAGCTGCCAAGTTCCAGTACAGTATTCCAGAGTCAAGATCATTTTAAAATCCTTTTCTACTACAGTGCAAGCTAGTTAGGCAGACATTATACTAACTATATCTGATTTGTCAAAAATGATACGGCATTTTCTGAATCTGATGTTTTAAATTACTTGAGGATTTGAATCTAGTCAATACATACAAAAGTATCTTTTTTTCCCCTCTCTGTTATCATTCAGTTGCCTCTAATTAATGGCAGGCTTTTTCTATTAAATAGGTTTTGAATCTTAAAAAATCATCTGTGCTGAAAAAATGTTCTGCAGCAACACATCAAATTTCAACATTCTATTATTACCAAGGAGAAAACCCTACTACAATAGAATAGGTAGTGCTCAATTTATTTTTCTTACTCAGCCATGAGGATGCACATAATAATAGCAGGGAGAAATTTTTAAATATCAAAATATTCAAAGGCAGGAGTTTTCTTGCTTGTGTCACTCAGAATTACTTCTACTGAGCCTGTTTATATGTTTTACAAAAAACAAGATGACATTATTTGTACATTTTTAACATTCAAGAAAGAAAAAGAAACTGTGACTGAAAACATACATCAAAACAAGCTTGTATTTCTGGCTTTCAGAGCTTTGCTTTCCCACTTTTGATGTTGAGGTATGTGTGTGTCTGTGTTTAAGATACGGCAAAGCAGAAAACTAGCCCCTCAGCCTTAGTCTGACAAGTATCTCGCAAACCCTGAGAGATATCCAGGCAAAGACTCTTTTTTTATCAGTACATCTGGAAGTGAGCAGGAAGTACCAGCCCAGTGGACCTCCACCTACTACTTGTTTGACAGCTGTGAGTTAATGTATGAGCAAGCAGACAATGGGCAAACATGATGGGGTCATCCTTAATGCAGATACACGGAATCTCATAAAACACAGGATTTTACAAGGTTGCTAATGAAGGCAGTCAGGAAATAATGGAAGGAAGACATGCACTCTACAGAGTTTTTTCACCACTTTCAAGTGTCTTGCAACAGGACTTAAAGTTTTAGACCAAACAATTAGCAGATGAACTCCCTTCAAGCCTTGAGGACAAGAGAATACAACACCCCGTTTGCTTCTACTCTCACAAGTAAAACCCACAGCTCAGTTCCTGAGGGTAGAGGTCTACAGGAATGCAAAGGAAATGAAATGCGATCCCAGCCAATTTAGTTACTAAGCTTTAATTTTCCTAACAATTATGGTCAGTACAGTCAGTTAACCAGTACAGAATTCTCTGGGGCTGTCTTGTTCAGAGCCTTAAAAAAAGCCTTAAAAAAAAATCCCAAACAAACAAACAAACATAACTCCACACAAAAAATTCTCACTATGTCACTCTTTCAGGTGCTATAAAGTGACCTGAACAGCTTTTCCATCTTCAGTGACAATGATTGACTTTGAGAATATTGCCCAGTGGGAAAAAGACAACAAAATTCTTCAGGAAAATTATTTATCCTTCAATAAATTTCTTATAAAAACTCAGGAAAGCAACATAGGGCACTCGGTCATCTGCATGCATACTAATAAAAGAATATTTTCTAAGCTGGCATGGGAGTTAGACTGCTATGTACTTCAAGAAAAGGTCATAAGCCAGTGAAGTGTAATCTAAGGTTTCCAATGATACCAAAATATTTTACAGCAATGATGACTATTAAAATATTTTGGGGTTTTTTTCAGTGATGAGAAGACTGTATAGAACATAAACCAAAATAACAAATCAAGACGAGTCTAAGAATTTTTGTATTTAACAAGTCACATACAACAGAACAGTGCAGAGTTTACCTATATTTGAGAAGGGACCAAAAAGAATTTGTGGAATATATAAAATACATGTATATAAATACATGCATATATATTAAATACTAAATCGCATACTAGTATATACTATGCACTGTACATATATTTATTATGTGTATGTAATTATATATACAATGAATTTTGACTATTTTAACAGAACATCTGTCTTGCCTTTTACATTTGTAAATTCAAAGAAATTGGAGAAACCAAACATTATCAACTACTTCAGTCCATTGAAGTTGTTAGGGTGAAAGTTCCTAATGAAATAAAAAACACGTAGAGGAATTGGAACTAAAATTAAAAATTAGTTATTGTATGTAGCTTCTGTTTATTAGATGCTATATATCTCATGAAAACCTACAAGATAAGGAAATACTAACAGAAATTTGTCAGTTATAAACGACATAACTATACATATGCACATAAGTACCCAATACTATCCGTGTTGTACATATAGAACATAGTATATAGTGTATGTATAATTATTTCAGAAAGGGTGTATAAACAAGGCAGAGGAAAAGCATGGATAAAGGCACACCGAATAACACAAAGCCCTAGCTTTTCAGAGTATCTAATTAAGTTAGGAAGACTTTAAAACATATCTAAATCTGAACTCACTCACCTGTTCAACAGAAATGAACTCATAAGTAAAGTTTAAATCAAAACTAAATCTATGTTACATATTGGCATTTCCATCATTTTTAATTTCCAGTTGACTTTTTCCAAATTCACCTCCTTCATTGTGATCTGCCATTTCAGAATTGTTTTATTGATAGGATTCGCTTTTATTTTCATTTATATACAATTGATTACTGTTCATTGTTGACCTAGAAAAGCAACTAATTACAGCTCCGTTTTGGAGCTGTAACTGATTAAATGCTATTTTTCTCTGGAAAAAAAACTTAAAGTCTGAGCTTTATTGTAATCTGATACTTCCTTGCTAACAGATATGCACTCTAAAATAGAGTACTTGATTTTTCCATACATTCACGTTTGATTATATTCAAATTTTAACATTTATCTATTAGTCTCTGGTTGAAGAGACTCTGGTAGAAGACACAGCTGGTTCTGATTAAATAATTATTAAAAAAATTATCCTCATTTATATTGCATCTCTAAAGAAACTTATTTCCGTCATATTTTTATGTAATAAATTCAGCCTTGATAAATGCCAACATAGAGCTGGCTATAGAACAGGATCATCCAGCCAGAAAATATTTGTGTTTTATAAAAAATATGGGGAGTGGAGGTCTGGTGGGGGTGTTTTTCTTTTAAACAAACGTTAAACAAAACGCTTCTGTGCAAGCGATTGTTTTGTTAACAAACATTGCTCTGAAAAAAGTATCTATTTCCATAAAAATAATCCTGAGTGAAAAATGGAATAAAGTTAAAGTAATTTTTATATGATTAATATATAAAAACATATTCAAGGGTACATCTGACTTCCAAACATAATTTCTGTTTCCGCTAAAGCCAATCATATATTTTTGCTGCTTCTTGACCAAAGGAAGTGATCAGACTATAGAAATAGTATAGAAATCTACAAGATCAACTTGCAGTGACGGGCTCTGCCAAGTGAGAAGTACCTATGTTCTTCTCAAATAAAACTAGGTTTCTATATTAAAAAGAGAAGCCACAAGATCATTCAAACCATTGCTGTAATCTGTTCTTCCTTCCAGCTGTGCCAACCATTACTTAGCTGCCAATGGCATGACAGTTAGTAAAACTCAGTGCACTTTTAAGAAGTAATTCATTAGTAGGTTCCACTTTACTCATAACTTCAGCAGCAATGATAGAGATGAGCTGAATAAAGAAACAACACAGAAAAAAGTAATCAAAATAAATGAAGAGTAGGAAAAAAACCCCACAACAACATTCTACAAAGAAAAAGTCTGCAGTCTGAAAAAGATAATGTGAAGGAACACCAATGGTAATGCATTGAGAAAAACATTTCCACAAAATAACCTTCAGGCCAAGTTCTTTCATAAATTCAGTTACATGTCTCCTATCAGTTCCATAATATTCTACTTAAGCACTGGTAAGGATCTCAGTATTGAGGCCAAATAAAACAAATTCCAAATAATTCAATAGATACTCAAGGTATCAAATAAGTACAATTTGACTGCTGCTACAGATGACAAGTGTTTGTCAGGTACATATGCAGAATTCGCATGCAAATTTTCGGTTCAAAATTTTCTTCACAATTTTGCCTTAAAAGGTGCGCCTGACATGTTTTTACTTCACTGCTTTTGAAAACAAAAAATTCTTTCTGCATTCTGAGAATACAGTGTAATAACAATTATCTCCATGCACCTTTTCAGGGCTACTCAGATTTCCCCTAAGTTTAGCCAAGCAGGCCAAGCAAGTAAATTGTGTTATTACTTTTGATTTGTTCTGCTATCAATACAGAATTATATTTTTCCTGTTTTGAAACTGTTCCACCTCTTCTCCCCAAAATTTATCAGTTCTGCGGCTCCTGTGTTCACTCAGCATTTAGGCTGGTCTCTCCAAATGCAGGCAGTAGATTCAGATGGGCATCAGAAGACAATACAATATCATCTCTTGGACATTACTGATCTCAGTATTAAAGGATAGCTGGAGCAACAAATTATTAAAGTATACTTTCAGGCAGGCATCAGTCTCTATTGGAGCAAGTCTGTATGGCTGGGACACTGACAAACCACATGGTTTCTAGGAAAGAGGACAGAGACCTTCAGAGTGACACTCCATGCTAATCTGGAGGGTGGCAAGTTAAACTTCGCAGCTATTTCTGAGAATTTTGCCGTTCCATGCACTTCACAAATGAGAGGAAGCTCCAGTTAAATTGAGCCAGCTCTTCCTCTGCGACCATGGAAACCCAGGAGGATTTTAAGACCCGATATCCCATAAACAAGGGTTTAATGTCATGCGCAGTCAGCAAGCATGCTGGAATTCTACTCAAGTCATGGTCACAAAAGCAGTAGTATAGCCACTACATATGCTTCAGAACCGATAACCAAGAAGTCCAGATTTCTGTATGCAGTTAGGCCTAATTAGAACAGGACTTGGAGAAAAACAGAAAGAGCCTGTTTCATTTCATCGTGGATCAAATTAACAAATTTAAGAATGCTCTCTATGCACATGAATACACTTCAAGCTAGCTAGGTCTTTTCAACACGTACAAAGAGAACAGTGTTAGCACTAACCACTATAGAATTTTAGGCTGCATAAAGAGTACTGTCACCTTAGCTGGGTGTTTGCACTAGGGAAAAGAAAAGTGCACACAAAATGCTGATTAGGGGTCATAATTATAGGGGAAAAATCTGTGATGACTAGGATATCCTGCCTCCACCCTATCACGTAACTTTGCCTGCCTACCTGAACAAATACAGTGTTGTATTATTTACACTCTTTAATGTTAATTAACCTCCTTTTCATGTTTCCTTTCAAACTCAAGTAAGTGTTTTACAACTTTTTTAAATGTTCATTTTCTATTTTCTTTTATAGAAATACTAAGTGATTAACAATTCTTTGTAAAATTTGACTTTAGGAAAATGTATCAAGAATTTAAAATGCTATGGTAGCCAGAGTATTGTTGAATATTCAAATAGTTTTTTAAGATTATGGACTAATGCTTTATATAAACTATGCTGCAATATCCACAAGTAACATCTTATCCAATAAATACAATGAAAAACATGTGTATGGGTGTGTGTGAGAAAGTACAATTCTTAAATAAAATGCATTTAAATCAATGTGAATTTGGCAATACTTAACATGTTTATATCAGTCTAAAAGTTATTAATTTGTCTACAACAAGAGATTCCAACACTGGCTGGGTTGTGAAGAGTCCACCTAGAGAAGAGAAACAATTACTTTCAGATGAAACTTTGGACACTAGTGTTAGTAAAGAAGTTTCTTTGCATTACATTCATTGTGTTTCCAGCTTCGTTACTGACTGCGTCAAAAGCCAGAAAACACATGGTGATTCTAAGAAGCAGACTGAAGAATCAAGTTCTCTGCAACACGGCATTATGCTTCAAAGGTTTCTAAAGACTATTTTCTTGGTAATTACTGACAACATGAGCTTCGGACATATGCCCACCGAATTACCACACACCTTGTTATCGATAATGGTGAGTTGGTAGTCAATTCTTTGTAAAATAGTGGTGAGTTTCTCCCCAGCATGAATTAGATACCTATTCCTAGGCAATGAGGAAAGAAATTCCTCAGAAACCTCATGAAATCTTCATTTTAACATACAGATTTGTGTCTCTTATAGAGAGTAGTCATTTGAAAGGATTAAGGTCAGAAGCAAATAAATGAATTGAAACAATCTAACCCTGGCTAGAGATTCTACTGTTCTCTTCAGAATTATTTTATGTGACTTATTACAGAGGCTGTCAGTGGGTAGAGAAGACTTATCAAGCTCAACTCTCCCCACCATCAAATTTAGACTTTACAGGATCATGGTTTCCCAACTACTGTTTGGATGTAAAAGAAAGGAAGGTATTTTTAGCATCCACTCAAGTGTAAGATATTGACACATTTCATTACTAGGTAGATGAATATCACGATACTCATCAGGAGTATCCTGATGTCCTGATGAAAGGATTAGCTGTCACCCTGTACTTCTTAGCCTGAACAACAGCTTATATTGATAAACATTTCAAACAGAAGTGATAGTAGTTGTTAGATACAGCATGTGATAAAGATTTATATCTTTAAAAGCTCCTCTTCAATTTCGGGCTGTCGAAAACCACCCAGCTGTATCTGCAGTAATGATTTCATGTTGCATTGTTCTTGAATTCCAGTAAGAAACTCTAGCCAGCCTACAAATGATTGTTTCAGGAATAGAGAAAGCTCCTGTGAACCCAAACACTTTTAATCCAGTAACATACTGGCTTCATTTTTACACTTGGAGACAGTTTAAATTGCTGTTCAGAGGCTCTTAAATTTAGACCCAGTTTTGGAACTTAAGATTTCAAATTAAAACCCTGTACTTATGACCTAATGGGAACTGCATTTTGAACACTCATCTTTTTTGCTCATTTGGAAAAAACAGATTGTCCTAGAAATCCATTCAGCTTCCTCAGTGCAAAACGAAAGAAGATTAATCTTTCTATGTCTCAAGAAACAGCTGCCTTTACTGTAAGAATTAATCTTCATACACTTTCTATGCCGTATCTCTAACATCATTAAATATTTCCATGAAATATCCAAAGACCAATATAGCATCATGTAAAATATTTTTTACTATGACACTAGTAAGTTTTTGTTTGCTATCTAACTTAGAAAGACATGACTAGCTGAGTATCAAAACATAGTTACTGATTCATAACCTGCACAGATGGCATAATACTATCACCTTGTGTGCATACCAGAACTAATTACTGGACTGTACATTTAAGGAAACAACCACTGTTTTCAAGTAGAAGTAAAATTTAGCTGTTCCTGTGGTTTGATCTTTCTTGGTATCCAAGTTGTCTTTGAGTCTGAAGACTCCCAAAGCGTTTAATACTGTCGGTATAGCCTATCGAAGGAATAGTGTGAATAACATTAGAACTTATTAAAATTAATTAATCAGTGACATTAATCTTCTTTCCAATAGAGGAATGTAGTTGTTTAAGGTCTGGTGATATGATTATCTTGATTGTCTTTCTGGCTTCATTTCAAAAATATATTATCTCAGTTTCAGATTAAACAAATCTGAAGGGGAATAGACATCCGCTTTAACTTAGTTTGTTTTGGCATAGCATTCAGTAAAAGACTTTCATTTATGTACCCTAAGATTTGATAAAATAGTTTGCAATTACTGCACAAAATACGCAATCATTCTCACTCACTGAATCCAGGCAATAATTTTTGCTTCTCATAAATCCACAGATTCTTTTCCTCCCCTGTGTATTCATTTCCTAAACATTCATTCCTTAATGAAAATACAATTACTGTAGAAATCAATTTCTGAAACCTTCTAATTTAGCAGATATTAGGCATTTTATTTTCAAAAAAAATGTGAAGAGGAATTTAGCTCAGAATGTCTTCAAAGGTTAAAAATAAAATTAGTTACAGAACAATTGCATTTACAGGACTATGGGAGGGTAATCATTCAAAAAATACCTATTCCAAACAACTGTACAAAAACATTTAAATTAGATATAAACTTGGAGATCTAGTCAAATAAATACTGTTTTAAGATCAAGGTGCTGAACAAGGTGCTATGAGACTTAGATTATATTCACAACAATCCACACAAGCAAGTGCCTGAGTGGCATGGTTTCCTGAAACTTTACTAATGAAACAGCTGCAAAATGAAGTTGCGGAAGGCCTTACACAAGAAATAAGTTCTCATCTACCTGTCTGTGGATGCAAAAGGAGAATCCAGGGAAAAGAACGCTGTGTTTCTGTTATTCTATCCAAACAATGAATTTTGACCACTTTCCCTCTCTGGCTAAGAATGTTAAGACCTTTAAAGGATCTCATCCTTAAGAAAAGTGGCCTGATAGATAGTATGCTTCCTGTTTTTCTGATTTCGTAACGATCTTTATTACTATATCTGGAGACATCCGTCTGAAGCCCTACCAATCTTAGCAAGCGTTGCTATCATGGCTAGCTGAGTAATGTAGTGCCGGTATGCAGCAAACCACTTTTCTGTTTCCAGCACTACTGATATCAACAAGTGCTTGTTTGAAAAAGTTATTTTTATTTTCTACACTCTCTGCATTAATTAGTGTTTTCAAATATTTCATTTGTGTTGAACAATGAACAGCAACAGCAGGTCTTTGCAGATTTTACAAAGGCATCACTTTAGCTTGTGTTTTGCTCACTAGCAACAAGAATGTCCAGGTGAAAACACTGTGAACTAAGACTGAAATAATTGAAATTAGTGGAAACAAGCTGGAACAAGAAGCCCTTTTTAGCCAATATAACATTCTTGAAATACATACAAGCAACCGCCTTTGAGATGTCAAAAAATTCAGATGATCCTAGGGTGATCAAATAACTTGTAGTATCACTTCACAGGAGAATATAAAGAAAAATTAGTCAGCAAGACTTCAGTTTCACAAAGATGGTTTCTAGATGTGAGTACAGCAAACCACTGGCACAAATTGTCTAGGATTGCTGGAGTTCTGTGCCCAGCTAGATCTTAAATATTCATTAGGGAAAGCAAATATGTAAGTGGTACTGCTTTGGAGTAAGAGAATAAACTAGGCAAACTGCTGATGTGCTTTGAAGGCCTACATTCTATGTCTCTCTATGATTTCTATTATAGAAAAAATTCCTTGAAAAATAAATAAGAAGTGCTTTCTGTTCGCTTGCAAGAACCAAAAGATCATAAGGTGTACTGGTCACCAAAGCAATGAATCAACTTTACTTCTGTAGAGTTTACTTGGGTTCACTCCTGGATGTCCATCTCTCAGATTCTTTTTCTGGTTTTGTATATCACGAGTCCGTTTGCAGCATTTCTAACACATAAACTCCAAAGTGCAAGAGAGTTTCCTGAGAGGAGCTCTAAGTTTCCAACAACATTTTGATACAACTTCTGTTACATTCTAGAGAATTTTGTCAGTAATAATAAAAAATAGTTATCATGGTATCTGCTCTCTCTGTAGACTCCTGTTGCTAATAGATGACCTCCCTTCCCCTCAGTGATCAAACAAGGTTTGAGTCATTACTCTTATTCTACATCCATTTACTTCAATGAATTCTATCAAATTTTCACCAACTAATATTGAAGAATTCTAACAGAATGTTTTACTAATACTACAAAGCAAGAAAAATAAAATTTACACTGAAAAGAAATATAAATACACAAAGGAAAGAATACACAGTAAAACACTTGAATAACTTCTGAGTCTTGATCACACAGATGTTCTACACTGCACTTACTTACATTACAGTGTACTTTTATATTATTTTCTATGTTCTATAGATAATTTCTTCTTTTTGTTTTACTTTGTTCAAGTCAAGGATCCTAATTTTTCCCACATTTAACAGAATATATCATAAACCAAGTTAACAAAGAAGAAATTGAAAACAGCATTTGAATCGTATAAAAACCTACATCCAATAATAGGGCTAATATATTAATCCTTATAATACCACAAGTTGTTGAAAGAGTAAGTCCCTTTACACTCCAGAATAAGAACCAAAAGTATATAGCCTAAATGACTTGCTAAGTGGCAGAACACAGAAAACTTCAAAACAGAAACAGGAATGGAGTTGCTTACATCTAAGTTTACTTTCTTGTACAATTACATAAATTAACCAATATTGATAATGATTATCCTTTTTCTTTAATAAGAATTATCTCAGTTAAGCTCCTTTACTATCAATAGGTCATTAAGATTTACACTATATAATCTTTTCAGTTAAAGACTATCCATTTTCAAAGGTTCATATGGGATCAAAACCTCAGATTAGAACAATCATTACGTGCCATCTACAAGAGTAAGGTTCTGTGTTGACTCCTATATGCTATATCACTCAATATCATGTTTCATAATAAAATATTAATAGAAAAATATAATAATTCTTAAGATTAATAAGTGTTATAGCTCTTAAGTTCCCTACTAACGTAGTCAGCTAAGTGTGGTTTTAGATGCACTGACTGAAGACTCAAGGTTTCATTCAAAGCTTATTAAACTCAGTGGCAAAGTGCTTTTGGATCACCAATAAAAATACCAGGACTAGTTCCAAGGTCCTTTTCCAAAATCTAAAATGAAGGCTGTAATATTCTGTCACTATCCTCAGCCCTTATGACACCACAGATGGCTTTAAAATATCACAAGAAGAAGCATGGAACATCTGTTGACAACACTTTGGGGACATAGAAGAAAATAATTTCTTTAACTTTTTTGGTTTTAATAAAGAACAAATTACTTAAGAAAAACCTGAGGGATTTTCATAGACCAAACTATACATTTTTCCCATGTTCAATACATGTTTTTTCCATTAAATCTGTGTTTGGTATTGTAATTTGTCTTTAAACAGTGCTTACAGAGATAACATTAAAAGTTGCCATGTAACAAATGAGATTTCCTCTTATTGTGAAGAAGAAAACACTCCCTCTTAGTCACAGTTAGTGGAGAAGAGGGGGGAACACAGTTACAAGACTGTTTCTTTATTTAGTTATGGTTGCCAAATTGGACCACATTCGCATTCAGCAAGTATTTCAAGCAGGTTCCTTTCTTATATTGTTGTGTTTCATTTTTTGAGTGTAGAGATTCAGATTAATGCTTAAAGTTAATTGCAGCACTGGGTTGAAAGCTCTGCTGCAACGGAATATTGAGTTTTAAAAAATTATCAGTTTTTTTACTATGAAAATTAAAATATACAATAATCTGACAATATGAAATTATATTAGTTTAGAAATAAGCTTTTTAAGGTTTTTAAAGATTTTTAAGATTTTAAGACTATAAATCCTAAAAGTTCACCGAGAAAGGACACCATTTTAATAACTTGCACTATACTTAGACGTTCCAAACAGAAGTCCCCATCGTAGTCTATGTTACAAACAGCACTGGAATGTTTCACCGGCTGAAGGCAATTTATAACATAATTTTGTTTTAACTCACAAAAAGCAAATTCTTCTCTGTTCTTTTCATCATACAAGCCCAAATTTTCATAAGGATAAAAGAAGAACCTAAAGCTCCAAGGACAGCAGCAAAATGACACTTAGCTATAACCACTTGCTTAAAAAATACAGTATTTGACAGAGTTATACTAATAAAACTTTAGAAAAAAGAAGTTCAGTGTTGTCTTTTTGCAGCTGCTGAAATTTATAATATCAAGTTTAATTCTAATTCAAGTAAGAAATATTGATATCTCAGTTCCGAGTATTCTCATTCCATACACAGGGAAATACACAGCGTCCAGTTCACATGTGCTCATATATCACCTCTCATTATTTCCTCACTTATCTAAGCATTAAACTACCTGCAAAAATCACTTGTCTGATGACCGAGCAGAGAAAGAAAAAAAGATCACATGCCGCTTCTATTTGACTCTGAGATAAGCAAATACTTTCAAAGCTTCACTGTCCCTGACTCCTGCCAGGACTCCGCTTTGAATGGTCAGCTTTGACTTCTGGAGTACCAGTTAAGGAAAAGCCTAGCCCTGGGTAAAGGCAAAGAGGGCGATAAACCTCACGGAGGGCGGGCCACTTGGGGAAGCAGCCACCTTTGGTCATATTGTACCACCAGAACAGCAGATATCAAACAAGAAAATGTCACCGTGAGTCATTTTTACATCTCCTTTTCACTGTCCTATGATTTCTGCTGGAGCAATGATGGCAGCACAGAGTAGTCCAGGTATCAAAGAGAATAAAGCAGGAGTGTGTAGTTATGCCTGTATAACAATAAGCCTGTATAGCTATAAGCCTAAACCAAAGCCTCTTTGATTTGATTAAAATAATTTTATTTACTCTTCTGTAAGTCCCATGTCCGGAATTATGGAACCAATGCCAATTTTTTGGGCATTCACTTTGAAGTAAATAAAATATACACAGAAAAGAAACAAACAGTTCAGTGAAAGAGCCTCACAGCGTTAATAGAATTAGTATTAATAGGCTCATTAATAAATGCCAGCTTATTTCCAGATGTTCAGGTAACATGCTACACTGGTATCTCATTTTGCACCAGTTAGCTTCGCACTTTCGAGTTTTCCCGAAGTGGTTTCTCACTGTGATCTCTCCTAGAGCCTATAGAGTACTGTGCTCTCTTCTTGTGGGTAGTTAAAATTGAAAGCATTCCAACCTAAAAATAATGTAAAAATCATGGGTTTTCCTCTAATAGAAAAAGTCAGAATACTCTTATTACCTCCAACAGTCAGAGTCAAGCCAAGCTGCTAAAATCTGTTTAAATAATTTCATAGCACATTATTATAGCTGATTAAAATGGAATCCTTTCTAAACGGCACTACCACATTAGCCAAATGAATTTTTACATGATATGCACTGAACAACACAAAACCACAGAACTGTTTGTAATATGCTTGAGTACCAGTATGTCGTATTAGGTTATCACTTTTGACAGCTAGTTTGCATTCAACTTTTTGTTTGGAGATGTTTTCTCATTATATGACAAAATCAAAATAATCCTTCATGATTTCCAAACAATATCATGAATAGTCTGACACTTTTGTCTTGGTATAGTTTTAACCAAATCAGACAATGGTATATGGATTAGCTTTGGTTTATGACAGATAACTAGTATTTAGCTGGTATTTAGCAGGGATATGAAGTGACTGAATAGGGAAGTAAACATAGAATCATAGGATGATTTCTGCTGGAAAGGACCTTTAAGGGTCATATAGTCCAACCTCGCTGCAATAAAGAGGGACATCTTCAGCTAGATCAAGTTGCTGATGGCCCATCCAGCCTGACCTTGAACACCTCCAGGGATGGGGCATCCACAAACCGTCTAGGCAACCTGTGCCAGTGTTTCACCAGCCTCTCTGTAAAATATCTCTGCCTTATAGCTAGTCTAAATTTCCCTTTCTTTAGTGCAACAGGCTGCACTAAAAAGACTGTCTCCATCTTTCTCAAAAGCTCCCTTTAAGTAATGAAAGGCTGCAACAGGGTCTCCTCGGAACCTTCTCTTCTCCAGACTGAACAACTCCAGCTCCCTCAGCCTTTCTTCATAGGAGAGGCATTCCAGCCTTCTGATCGTTGTCATCATCCTCCTCCGGTTCCGCTCCAACAGTGTTGAGGACTCCAGATCTGGATGTAGTACTCCAGATGAGGTCTCACCACAGAGGAGTAGAGTGGCAGGATCGCTTCTTTGACCTGCTGGACACACTTCTTTTGATGCCCAGGATATGGCTGGCTTTCTGGGCTCCGTACATATTGTCTCCTCATGTCCAGCTTTCCATCAACTAGTATCCCCAAGTCCTCCTCCACAGGGCTGCTCTCAATCCCATCATCTCCAGGACTCTATTGTTATCAAGGATTGCCCCAGGTGCAGGACCTTGCACTTGGTTCCATCAACTAGTATCCCCAAGTCCTCCTCCACAGGGCTGCTCTCAATCCCATCATCTCCAGGACTCTATTGTTATCAAGGATTGCCCCAGGTGCAGGACCTTGCACTTGGTCTTGTTGAACCTCATAAACATGTCATGTGAAGACTGAAAATATCGGAAACCATAATTCACCATGCTTCTAAAACTAATTCACCATACTTCTTGTCACCATCTGTACCTGAACAAAGAATTTGCTCTAAGAAGTCCAGATGTTAATGGCAATGTACTGAATACAAAGCTCCAAAATATAATTCATTAAACCTTTCATCAGTTTTGAAAGGATGCAAATAAACTGCATCTCTGCAAGTGCAAGTTTCAGTGATATTTTTGTGACATAACTGCAGGAGAACAAGATTATATCTCATCTACATTTGTCATTTCTAAATCGGCTAACGGAAATACTTTACAGTATGCTGGCAAAATTGTGTGAATGAGACTCAATGATACTAAGGTAAAACTTGACAAAGTAAAAAGATATAATTTTATGGGTAATACTTTTATATAAAATTATAATTTTACAGGTACCAAAAACATTCTGCCCGTTAGACATCATAGTTTCCCACCTTCTATAGTGTTTTGCCCTGGTTAGTTCATTTAGTTGAAAGAATACAACTGTGTGTTGATGTAATTGCCCTAAATATACACACCGCAGCACTTTTCAGCATGACGGAAAGAAACTGATCATCTATACAAGAGTTTGGATATCAGAAATAGTCACAACAGCAGATACCAGAAACTGCATGGCTTTCACGTGAGTTTAAACTGTCCTTTACTAAACCTGCCCATTTACTAATCTTTCCTTAACGTCTCTTCAGTCCATCAATAATGCCAACTTGTATAATTCTTTCTTCTTTACATTCTTATGCTCTTGTGTTCATTCTTTTTGTGTTCATCCTCCATGCACAGGAGTGAGTCCAGAATGACCAAAATAAAGACTTCAGAATCAAAAGGTCAGCCTCACAATTCTGATGGAATTCCCATTACAGAAGCTGTGAATTGTAACCCAAATGTTGATGGTGCAAACAGGCTGTAAAGGCAAGTTGCCTCTACTTGTACGACAAACAAAAGCAGCTTTCATGGCTATCTCCTCTATACGGGTATGAAAATTACATTCCGCTTCAAGTACCTGTGTAGAATATCACCATATTATAGAGCTGTTTTTCAGAAGATTAATTTTAATATTTTTAGAGAAATTTTCACATGAACATATTACATTGAATTATTCAATATGCCTAACCCAATATGTAAATTACACTGAACACAGCAGTGTGTGCATTTTTATGCAAGCCATTTTTTCAGTCATCTAATATTTCTAACAACCAGAAATAACCCCTTCAAGGCTTTCATCGATTGGAAGCCTGTTGTATTCTTTGGAATCAGATTCAAAAGATATCACTTGACAGATAACCCATGGCTAGTCTGCCAATGTGAGAACACAAATGAAACTAAAACCCTGCTGTCCTCACCATTGCACTACGAAACCTGCAGGTTAGAACCAGATGATGTTCTATTACACTTTCTCTGTATTTCTTTAAATATGAGAGGCTCCATCTGACTTAAGAAAAAATAAGAGACGAGTGGAAATCAAAGCACATATCTAAACCTTGGAAAAAAATTTCAATTAAACTGGGTCACAAGGTTGTACGGGTACACAACAATAAAGTTTTATATGGTCAAGTTTTTGATTACTTAGAGCAAATCTTATTCTACTGAGCAAAGATGGGAAGAAAAACTGAGATTGAAGACAATATGCACAAACGTCCTCTGGTGGGAAACCCAATTACAACTTAGAATTACTAAGGATTATAGACCTGGTTCTAAATCAGATATTATCTATTAAATCCTGAAACTGAAGACTTTATTTATATTATCACAATAACCAAAGCAATGCACATAAAAATTACCTTCTAGGGGAGAGTTTAAGCATTTGCACCCAATTTTTTTTTCACATTTATTGTACCAAATAAAAAAAATCTTAAATATACTTGTGCCAATCATTCATAACATTTTGCTTAAAGAAATGATCAAAACAGTACGAGAAAGAAAAGTAACCAAATTGCAGTCTCAGAGTTGGCATTGCTCAGATTATCAAAAAAATCATAAACATCAGAAAGAGACAAAACAGAAGCAAGAGAACAGAAGCAGCATACTGGTACACTTATTAAACCAGTGAAAGTCAAATACTTTTTGTCCTTATACTTAATATATTCCAATTTTTGCCATGCTACACAACTCTCTATCATATAAGGAGTTGAGTTACAGCTATAGATCACACCAGAAAAGAAAAAAAAATATCTAGTTTTTAGTAGGTACCTTGTAGTTCTTTGGTCTGTAGGAGAACACTATACATTTTAAAGCAAAAATAAAAGAACTAGCCAAAAAATTCAACCTCCCAGACACAGAAAAGGAAAGGCAAATAGCTCATGCTTTACAAAATTCAGATGTTTGATCCCAGCTGAACTGTGCGTCTGCAGACAAGTTTGCACAATAACCTGAAGTCTACCAGCTAAATGAGCTGAAACCCTGAGTGAAGCTCTGTCTGATGCATTTTTGTCACAGGTGGAATTATTGCATTGATGAGATCAAATTTTTTTGCAAACAGTGGTAGTTAGGTAGAGAGAGAATAAGTATATTGCCTCTGCCTCCATTTTTGTGACGTTATCATTATAAGAGATATTTTTTGTCTTTCACTTTTACAAGTTTACTTTTTCTAAGAACCCCTGTGAGTTACTTACAGAAATGTATCCCAAGCCCCATTAATTAGTTTTGGGGTTTTGGAATGTTTTTTTCTCTGTTTAATGCCTCTCATTCTTACAGATCTATTTGACATTTAATTTGCCCAGCAGTCTTTATTAAATGTATTCTGTAATCTTATTTTCCCATTCTGGAGTTGACAAAACTCTTCTGGTAGTAGCAGCTACGTTTGGAACAACTACAGACAGTAGCAGCTGACAATCTTAACTCTGTACCTTGCCACATTTCACTTCCGTACATTGTGGCATGCATACCATAGTTTAGAAGGTCCTGCTCTAACCTGAATTCTTTGGAGGTTCCCCCAAAGTTACTGCTCTTGCTTACCTCTACAAGGGTCCATTACCCTTATTAAATTGCACTTTTCTCTGAGCCCTGCAGCAGAGAGATCAGGAACCAAGAATTAATTTGGATTACTATTTCAAACACCTCTCATTTAAGATTACATTGTTCTGAAGTTTGACAGCGTTTAACTGATTTAATATGATGTGACAGCAAAGGCACTATGATTTGTTTCTCTGCTGGTGTTTGTTTTATACTAAATCCAAACCAACTGACGGAATTAATCTTTGCTTACATTATTGTGTACTCATTAATGAAGAAATAAAGTATACCTTGTGTATATTTTCAGTTGGCAAGCAACAACTTTCACCTAAACATAGTGAAGTTTCTGGGGAGGTCCACTGTTTGTTCAAAAGCTTTCATTGTTTTTGCAGCTGACACTATTTCTTTCTACCCATATAAATACATTCCCCATATCAAGGGATTTCAGATTTGGCATAAGAAAAGAGGGTTTGCATTAGTTTCTATACTCGGACTCTTTCTCCCTCTGCACGTAATCTATAAATTTTAAGCTATAATGCAATGTCAAAATTCTAACAACCTTAAAAAACCAGAATGCACAGACTTTTAACTGAGGTATAACACTGTGCTGGGTTGACCCCAGCCAGCAGCAGCTAGACCCCTATCCAGTCACCTCCTTACTTCCTCCCAGTGTGATGGAGGAGAGAATTGGAAGAGCAGTAGTGAGAAAAACTCCTAAGTGAAGACAAAGACAGTTTAAGAAGTGAAGAAAACCAAAACCAACCAACCAAAAAAAAGTGATGCAAAGGCAGTCACTCACCACCTCCCATCGGCAGACTGATGCCCAGCCAATCCCCCAGCAAAGGCTACCTTGGAAAAACTCTGCTGCCAATTTTATTGCAGAGTGTGATGTCATATGGCATGGAATATCTCTTTGGTCAGTTCAGGTCAGCTGTCCCAATGCTGTTCCCTCCCAACTTCTTGCCCACCCTCAACCTACTTCTTGGGGGACCAGAGTGAGAAACAGAGGCGGCCTTGACACTGTGCAAGTCATAAGTAATAGCAAAATTACCGGTGTTATCAGCACTGTTTTGGTTACAAATCTAAAACATAGCACTACATGGGCTGCTATGAAGAAAAATAACACCATACCATGAGACTAGTAGAGATACTAAGGATGAACAAGAGGTATGTTTTACCACAACAAGAAATTACTAAGTATGAATTTTGAAAATAGACTGGCAGAGTGTTTACCTTAATGTTGTTCAAAATTAAGTTACAAGCGTCTTCAAAAAATATTTCACCATTGATACGCCTACAAGAAAAAGGTTCTGTATACAGCCATTTAAGAAATAAAGCCCTTCTGAAGTTAACACATTTAGTAGGCTCACCACAGGCATTTTCTGAAGCTAGCCTGGGAGCTACCACTTGGGCTTTGTTAGTAGGAAAATCAGTTAAAATGGCAGTTAGAGCTGGACTGCAAATGAATCAAGTCCCAACATAAAGCTACTCCAGTGGAATGTTTAAGTTAAATCAGTCATAGAATTAGTTCACTTTGTTTCAAATTACATTTGTATACTTCATCAAAGGAAGTGCTTATAATGCGCTTATAATTTTTATTTTAACATTTAATGCCTATAAAAAGTAAATGACTGGCAGCAGGAAAAGAGGACACAATACAAACCTCCTGTCTCATCAATGACCTCTATCATGAGTTACAGCTACTGCTTTCTGCTGATGTCAGAGTTTATTATTCATGCTCCTTCATCCCAAAGTAGTGCCCAGATGCAGAATGAAGGGGGAAAACATGAGTGGCTGTACTATAGGCACTGAAGGCTGTAAACCCCCGAGCCAGCTGAAACCAACCACAAGCCTATTCTGTTAAAATCTAAACTATTCTTCACGTCGCCTTAAAACAGTTTTAGGGCAAGAACCTCGCCTTTGTCAAAGTAAACAAAGCATAGCTACATCACAATCAATAAAATATAAAATTAGGTTTTCTTCAAGGAAAAGAAAATTAAATTTTCCATATAACTCACACTTTGCACAAAAAAAAAATCTTGAAAGTAAACTGCTTTTGGCTACTAATGTCCTTGACATTTTGACAGACAGTGGGTCACATTTCTTCCTGTTTCCTAAATATCACAGAGAACATGTGCAAGCACAGCTGGCTCCTGACAGAAAAACTGAGCAAGTTCTGCATCAAACAGGGAAAGTAGACACTATCCAGAAGGACACAGTAATCAAGGCAAAGCTAATGAAAAAGACTGATGTACATGCAGCCACTGAATATATTGATGCTTTCATCACAACCAGAAAGTGGTTATGCAGAAATTTCAAATCCATACAGCTACAGAAACACTACATCAATACAGGTTTTTCTGGTTGTTTGGTTTCTTTTGTTTGGGTTTTTTTGTTTTGGGGGTTTTTTTGAGAGTTGAAAAATGTTTAGAAAGCGAATAACTTTATATCAGCCTTGAAAATTCTGAATGAATTAATTCTTAATGAGTATAGAACTGTGTTACATCTAGATGCTGATGTTCTTTTATGTAGTCTTGCTAGTTTCCTCCATGAGAAGCTTTTGCATTAGATAAATTCGATACACCTGAAGATATCAAGTAAAACTGGAAATTTGGAAGAGTGGTACAACATAACACAAGACCTGAAAAACTACTGAAGAACTACTTCAGTGGCCAGTTGGTTGACCTGAGAATAAAAACATCTTAAAATTAAAACTGAAGGAAATCCAACCAATCTGTTTTAACACCTTATCCTTACCAGCAAAGGTAACCGCTGAAGCACACACACTGGAACTTAGAGATACTTCCCTTCAGGCTTCTGAAAACACAGAGCTGTAACACTTAATATACTGAGCCAGAGGTGCAAACAACTATATTAGGGACAGAGATGGGTATACCGCATAGCCAAGGTATTTCATTTTCAAAGTGAGCTGTTTATTACACTTGGACAGGAAAATCTAAATCTCAGCAGTTCTTATGGCACGCTTTTACGGAGCCCGCTAAACAAACCAAGTAATTAAATGATATTGTGGCAGCAGAATATATGTTTCATTCATCTGCAACCATAGGTGGCCAAACCATCTCTCTCTCTATTTCCTTCTTGCTGGAAAGGAGGAAATGAATATCTCAGGCTCCTATTCCTTTACACTGGCTTTCTTCCATGATTCTTTCATCTAGATTTACTTAATTATCACTTATCCTCTTATTAGAAACAGCTCAGTCATTTCTATGCAGGGACTGACTATTTTGCATTTCTCTCCACAGGTGATCGTTTACATATCTTCAGTCCTGATCACGTTACTCCTTTCCAGTTCGTATTGTATTTTTTGCTTTTTAGAGAAAAATTTTATGCAATTGTTTTTGCTGTTTTTTAAAAAAAATGGGAGGGGGAAGGGAGTAATGAATGAAAAAGCATACATACATACATACATATTCTGAACAAATACCTTTGGGAAATTATTTTAGAATACCACTACTGTAACATAACTCATGTAGTAGGCTTTTATTTCATGCTTCCAATAGGTCTAGTATTGGTCCTTGTCTTACTCCTTTTCCACCACTGCTTGCAAACTACTTTGCTTTCCTACTTTCAGAAGGCAGACACCTGCACCTAATGCCATCCCATTCATACTCTGAATTATATAAATGTTAACTTCCTATAGCAAGTCACGCAAATGAATTGTCTTAATACTGCTGCCTCTTTGAAATGTATCACGTACGTGAATGATTCCTCAATAGGCAGGCACTTTCAGAAAGAGGTTTTTATCAGGTAGGAATAACAGTTATGAAGCACGGTAGCTGATAATTTTCACATAATAATAGTTCTTCTGCTCCCAGAATGTCTTGGCTGGCATCTATGGGAAAAGGAAAATATTATTTAACACCAGGATATCCCAGTGCAACATGGTAATACAAATCGCAGTTGCTCCGAACACACCCGGTGCCAAAAAGTGAAAAGGCTTTCAAAGGGTTGCTATGAAAAACCACAGTAGGATTATTTTAAAAATGTGGAAATTCTGTTTTTCTATGGAAATGATGCTGTAATTTTGTTTAGTTTTTCAATTCTTTTTCCATGGCACTGCACTCAGATAACCCCACAGCACTGTTCCCTTTCTCCTGAAAAAAGATTTTTAGAAAAGGGTTTTGTGAGAAAAAGAGGAGGGAAAAGACAGACATCGTTACTTGAAAAAAGGTGAGAACGAGTCCGTGCTAGCTGGCATCCAGCTGTTCTAATTCTGAATTACGTGTCGCTCCCGACACTGATTTATTAAGACTAGATTTGCTGCAAGCCACTATTCAGCACTCTGCTGTTTTCCACTTACTTCAAATACAGCCCCAAACATTTACCAGAACACACAGTCTAGGTTTATTCATTCACTTTTTACAACATGCCATAATAAAAGTGTTCTATTGAGGTTTCCAGAGCCATAACATTTTCTGTCAGACTTGCAAAAGCAGACAAATACAGACTGTAGCCTAAAAAACCCAGAACAACTACTTGTTGATTTATGTGACTTTTCTATCCAGGTTTTTGAGACAAAAGGGCACAAGCTCAGGCCAAAGGATCATCTGGACAAGCACTCTCTTTTCTGAAGTGAATTAAATGACTGGGAAGAATAAATAAATAACGTACGTAGTGATACTTCCCCTGAATACTCTCCCAATCGCCAGCTAGCTTGAAACTTTGTGACTTCCTGACCCAGAGGTGTCCTCTTAACTTTTGACAGATTTTTCATGAGTGAACTTAAGCCAGTCTACCCTTCAGCCTACACAGAATTTTACCATGAGAAAAAGTTTACAGATAGTCAAAGAGTGAGGCATAATCAAGCACAGCTTCCTACTGGTTATTTTTTAAGTTTTTTTTCCTAAACTTTGGTGCTGACACAATACAAGAATTATTATTTTAAGATTTCACATGTTACTTGGTACAAATTGAAAATGCAATTTAATAAAAAACAATTATAGTATAGCAGTTGTAAAACATTCTCATATTTTTTAAAAAATACTGGAATTAATATGTTGGTGTTACTGCAGTTTCTCCAGCTTTTGTTCATCAAGACACCTTTGGCAAGAGTTCTTCTATACCTTACTTCACCCCCTGCAAAGCTTTTAGATGAAAACCCCTCCACTTTCAGATAAAGTAATAATTCAAATAATTCAGCAGTAAAATGTATGTGTGCACACACAACATACTATAACCGTTTTTGTTTTGTCTGTATTGCATATTTTATAAAACTATTGACTGGCACATACAACTTTTAAGTGTATTCGGTGCATGGAAAACATCACCAGTAAGAGCAAAGTGTGTCATTTGGAAGTGTGCTTTACTGCACTAGTGAAAGAGACCATCAGCTGAAATCTGACAGCACTTCTGTCAGTGAAAAAAGCGATCTCTCTTGAATGCTTTCCCTTTTCTAGCGCCTCTCTCTTCCTAGCAGAGAGGAGCTACAAGATACCATTCCACCACTTCCAGTAATGGAAGAGCTTTTGAAGACAGAACTATTGGCGTAATTGTACCAGGCCTCACAGCTAGTCTCTGGAAAAAAAAAAAAAAAAAAAAAAAAAAAAAAAAAAAAAAAAAAAAAAAAAAAAAAACAAACAAAAACCAAAAAAACCAAAACAAAAAACCCAACATTCTCATTCTGTAAACTGGATAACATTTATTTCTAAGAACAAAGCACACCCATTGTGAGTAAGAGAAAGAAAGGGGTTCCTTTCCCAGTCAAAAAACTTTTGAAAAGAAAACACAGCTGCACCTGCAAGCTTTCTTTACTGCAGCACAAGCATTGCCCTGAACTTTCTAAGGACTGCCTAGAAGCCAAAGGTGCAAAATAAGCTGAAAACTTGTGCATGAGGAAGTGCAATGCTGTCATTACTCTGAGCACAATTTATTTTGCCTAGTTTGTTTTTTGGGGGTTGGCATTTTTTTTTGGGGGGGGGGAAGGGGTTGGTGGGGTTTTGCTTTATTTATTTTTAAGGGCAAAACTGATACAGAGAATCCTGGGTGCTGTTGCTATCCCAACTTCTTTTGGTTTCAATCAGGCAAAAAACTGCAGGCCATTTACAAAACACACAGGCAACAGAAAAGGTTTGAGATGAAAACGAGCTGTTTAGAAATTATTATAATGCAGGTACCATTGCAGGAGAGTAAGAGGCCGAGTACAATACAGGCATGCCCCTCTCTGCTTATGCTATAGTCATGGCCCCTCCAGCATGTGGCTAAATCCTGTCCTTTGCCTAAAAACTTCCTTGGCAAACCATTTGAAGCTGGTTTAGATTGCTGTGGTCTCTGCAGCCACAAAGGTGTAATGATGTAAAGGGCTCAAAACTCTGCCTAGAGAATGGAAGAACTTTAAAAAGTCAAGCTAGAACAAAGAGAAAAATCACACCAGAAGTTGCCCACATCCATGTAAAAGCATCTCAGGCTCCATGTTCAAGAAGCAAGTCAATTCAGAAAATATTGTTATACGCATAAAAAATTCCTGGCCAATCTAAGCTGTAATGAAATTCCATTCTTTCCTGGCAGAATCCTTAAGGAAAGAAATAATGCAGCTGCCACCTGCCCTCCTGAAATGCGGCAGGATCATGCAAGTCTAAGCTCTCCTGCACCAGAGAAGATTAACCAAGTCCAATAAATATCACGTGTTCTAGATCAACATATATAAACATCGCTGACAGGATGCATTTGAAGTCTGGATAGCAAGAAGTTTATACCTGCACTTGAGGCTGGTTAATACTTTCTGCTGCAGCTGCTTCATAGGATGCTGCATTTCAAAGGTTGGGCTCACTTGTCTCCCCATGGGTGGTCTCCTCTTCCTCTTCAGGCTGACACACAGAGCTAACATTCAGTAGGTTGTGATTTCATCCTCCCTGCTCTCCCCCGCCCTGGACTTTTTCAGTTTTTTCCTTCTCCTCCTCCTTTCCCCTCCATTTTCTCCTGCCCCTAAACCAGCTGTATCAGCTATAAACATTAATTCTTACAAACAGTGTATATTGCTCAGTGTACATTGTAAGCTCTCTGTGTTCTTACCGGCTGCTATTCCAAATGCTAGCCAAATAGCTTAATTTAGGAATTACAACATCTGCATTTGTATACTGAAGGACTTTCTAAAAAGATAAAGCAGGAGGCCAAATTCTGATCTCACTTGTGTCACTGAATAATTTCACTGACACTAAAAAGAGTTGGTACAGACTTTCCTCCAGGATTGCTGAAATCAGGATTTGACCATTTGCTTTAGTTTTGTGCTGATATTTTCTTCAAACAGATCATGAGAAAGGAAAATAATTGATGCTGGCATTCCAAATATTTGCTCCCTGTGAATGCTCAGAGTGTGAATTCCATCTATAGCCTCAATTTCTATGAAAAAATGCATTTTATTGTTTCTTTATTCTCAAATCTACATCTTTAGTAGATGGGAAATCGCATGACTATCTCCCTACACTGGCCTTTTCAATTTACAAGAATAGTATTTACAATTCAAAAGAATAGCAGGAAATGTCTAATAGACTTAGCACTTGGTCTCTAGGAAACGAGAAATACCATGCTAATCACTGAAGGCTGCACCTTAACTATATTAAAAGTGTTTAAGCAAGCATGAGAAAGGGTACTTTTCTGTGGGCAGTAGTACTCTGAACAGAAAAAATACATATATTAGAAGAAAAACAGATCTGAAATCAATCTTCTCAGATGTAAACATATGAGCAAATCATATTCTTCTGTTGCGGGCTTAAAAAGAAATATCATTAAAAGATTAATTTGTACGAAATTTCTATAAGTTGTCGTGGACACCCTGAAGATGTTTATGATCTTTTAAAAAAAAAAAGTTTTCCATAACAAAAATGTAGTTTACAGGTAACATACAAAAAAAAAAAAAAGTTAAACTTTAGCCCTGCAAAATCTAGTCACATTAACTCTATGAGCTATAAGTATTCAAGCAAATTCAAGCACTCCAATGTTGTTTATTTGTTTTTCAAAAAGCAGTAACTTTGGTTTGCAGGACATCGAATCTTAAAGGATTTTACAAATCCTCAAAATGTCTAAGAGGTTTTTTAAAGGATTTCATATCAAATTATATAGCTTACAAGTAAAATAGCGAAGAACATTAAACTTCAACCCCACAAATCCAAGCAAACACTAAAAGCCAAGACTTGCTGTTGAAGCGCATAGAGAAGCCCCACCTAACAACAAAGGCACACTGTCTTTACAGAAACAGACTACTTGGTCAGCAACCTTCCAGCTGAAACTATGCACAGGATTGGAAAATAGCGCAAAATTACACAGATAAACATGCGATAAAAGTAAAAAATGTAATCCTACAGGTGACAAAAGGGATAACTACAATCATCATTATGTCTTATGAATGTTTCTAGAAAAAAAAATTCCAAAGCATGGACAATGCATTGATACTCGCATCACAGACATTGATAACAGAGGTATCATCAGTATATTTGATGGTTCTACAGGTCTAAACTGCATCTTTCGCTCTACACAGACTCATGGCTGTATCAAGTGAAATATGTGGAAGTACTTCAGAGTACTGTCACATGAATCTGCTGATGTTGACGTGTTCACATACCCTCTTTAAGTCTCTTAAAGTGAAACACAGACCACTTTGTTTCCTGCATAAGTCTCTGGCTGAAGTTTCAGGCTTCTTCATAGACTTCCTTTAAAGTGCACTAGGTGAGCAGAGTGAAGAGGTTGATGGAACTGGCAGTTTCAAGCAATAGCCCCTGCGTAAGGATGGCAGTTCTGCCCCTTAGCCATCTCACCTTACTCTGATTGCAAGTTACTGTAACAAAGTCCTTCAGAATTTCTAACAACTTGACCCATTCTCTTCATTTCCAACACATATGCAAGATATTTTATTCTAAATTTTGTTGGTTAAATTTTTGTTTGGTTATGGTATTGCCATATCAGCCTTCTTTCTTCATAGTGAGTCAGTAAGACTCACCAGCATAATTAATCACAGCAGCCTGTGGGAGCAGCAAAAAGGGAAAGGTCTTCTAATAAGAACGTGTAGGACTGGCACAGGCTACAGAATAGCCAGATAAGTGGAAGAACAGCTCTCTGCCGCACAGTTCTCACCACAAATTCTTTCCCACTTCTTCAGGGCTAATGAAGTGGCAGATGTCATATGGAAAGAGATTAAGTAAGACTGTGGAATAGACATAGTCACTAACCAGATTGCTAAACCCAGCTTGAAATTAAAATTCACAGTATGCACACCAACATGGGCAGGAAATAAAAATCTCTTGGAGTAACTACATAATTTTCACTTCAGCCACAAGAATCTGAGTCACTACAAAGGAGTCTGTATCCATTACAATAAGATCTTAAAGATTTAAAGTACTGCAGTCCAAAGTAAAGACAGCTCAACTAGGCAGGGACAGAAGGTATTGTGCATGTAACCACTATTACTGTAATGTTGGCTTAAACAGCAAATTTCAGACTTTGTTTCAAGAAAATCAGCCCAAATACAACCAAGCTTGAACAACACAGTTTTGTAATGTGGAAACTCCTGAATTTGAGATCAGGTACTATCAACCGAGCTATAAGCCCAATTTAATAGTTCATAGCGTCATGTTAAATACCATCTTCGGTGTAGACAGGTAAGATATTTATGACTTGGCAATATCCTTCATCCTGAAGGATATTTCTTTTAAAAGAGGATTTTATGAAGAATAGCCACTCAAAATAAGCCAGTGACATGTGGATACAAACCAGAAGTGCCACCAAGGCACTGGAGCCTCCTTGAAAATACCAGAACATGGACAAGCTGAGCAAGACTCTCAGTCTGGGCTCGATAGTCCCCGACCACCTCACTCCGGTTGCTGACACAGAGCAGACAACCAAGCATAGACAAGGGAAAGCTGCAACAAAGCCAGTCCCAGCCCTAATCAGCCACTTTGGGCCAGGACATGCACAAATGACAACTGCCACCAGACCATGCAGAACTGCAGGCTCTGACCCAGCGGGCCAATGTCCTTTTACCATGGTCCTGCCCCACCATCGTGGGGCTGTGTCTGAGACTGGTTCCCCTCATAGAGTCTGATTCTAACCCTCACCCACAGGCTGACATCCAGGTCTGGCCTTGGCTCCTATCATTCCCAGGGAGGTGCCCGATGCCTGGGTCTAGGGCTGTCTGTGGTTACTCTGCTCCTGGTTGGAGTGGTGGGATCTCCCTCACTGGCAAGGACCTGCCCTGCCATGGAACACCCTGATCTAGCTGAGCTTAAGTCAAAGGTGACCCCACTTTGGGCCTCCTGAGGTCTCCTTCCCCTTCAGTTATTCAGGGACCCTGTGACTTAAAGGCAATGAATTATGTTAGTGCACCAATGCCAATTTCCTAAGGTACAGGAGTCACAGGATTGTTTTGGTTAGAAGGGAACTCTTGAGATCATCTAGTCCAACCCCCAGGAAATCTTTTTTTTTTTTTTGGCACTTCTAACGATGGAGATACTATTTACAGATGGTTTATCGTTTATAGAAAGCTTTAAAAACCAAAGAATCTCAACAGCAATGCATTTTTTCTCATAAGTACATGAACTATTTTTAAAGCAAAGTCAGTGTACTTCTGGTTTTAATAGGTGTATGTAAGAAATGTCTCTTCGCAGCTAAATAATCCTAATTTCTAATTACACTGCAAGCTACATACCCTTTGAGGGCTTAGTCTATTAGCAAATGTGATTCAAGTTTGTAATCAGAAGACTAGTCCTCATTAATACATTACAGTAATTATGCAAACATATTCACATGTTATAATAATTATAAAAATGATGATATCTTAAATAAAGCAGTTATCTTAAATAACTTAAATTTATCTTAAATAAAGCTGGTTATCTGCTTTATTTCTAGTTGATGCAAAAAAGAAGGAAACAGAGTCAGGCACCAAACCTCACCTTCAAAAAACAATGTATTACAGCATTACTAGATCTTGTAAACTTCTGCTAACTATGAAATAATGCATTTCCTGGAAAGAAATTCGACTCACACTAGCCTCGACTCACTAAAGTTGCCAAGGGAGGGGAACCTCAACCCATCACACTCCTACCCGTTGGTTGCCAGTGCCAGCAATAGATGTCCAGAGCCTGAAGAGGGATCACAAGTCAGCAGGAGAGCAGCACAAAGGCATTCCAGCCACTCCAGCCAGTGTCAGCCCTCACAACGGGCTCAGCTTAAATGCCTCTATGCAAATGCGTGTAGCATGGGGAATACACAAGAAGAGTTAGAGATAAGCACACACAAGGGGCTATGACCTTTTTGGCATCCTGAGACGTGGTGGGATGGCTCCTATGACTGGAGTGGTGGAATGGAAAGATACAGGCTCTTCAGGAAGGATAGGCAGGGGAAACAAGAGGGTGTAGCTGGAGGGTGTGGAGTGCTGCCTGGAGACAGATGAGGAGCCGATTGAGAGCTTACGGGTCAGGATTAAAGGGAGGGCAGGGACAGGTGACGTTATAGTGGGGATCTGCTACAGGCTACCCAACCAGGAAGACCGAGTGGATGAGGCCTTCTATAGATAGATAGGAGCGGCTTCATGTTCACAAGCCCTGGACCTCATGAGGGATTTCAACCACCCCGATATCTATTGGTGGGACAACACAGCAGGGCATAAGCACTTCAGGAGGTTCCTGGAATGCGTTGGCAGTAATTTCTCCACGTGATAGGGGAGCCAATGAGGAGAGGTTGTTATGCTGGACCTTGTTCTCACCAACAAGGAGGGGTTGGTGGGGAATGTGAAGCTCAAAGGCAGCCTTGACTGCAGTGACCATGAAATGGTGGAATTCAGGATACTTAGGGCAGCAAAGAGGGTGTACAGCAAGCTCACTACTGTGGACTTCAGGAGAGCAGACTTTGTCCTTTTTAAGGATCTGCTTGGTAGAGTATCACGGGATAAAGCCCTAGGAGGAAAAGTGGCCCAAGAAAGCTCGTTAATATTCAAGCATCACCCCCTCCAAGCTCAGAAGTTATTCATCCCAACAAAGAGTAAGTCAGACAAAAACATCAGGAGACTGGCATGGATGCACAATGAGCCCCTGAACAAACTCTAACACAAAAAAGGAGGTTTACAGGGAGTGGAAGCAAGGACAGGTAGCCTCGGAGAAATACAGAAAAATTGTCCAAGCAGCCAGGTTAGGAAAACCAAAGCCCTGATAGAATTAAATCTGGCCAGGGAGGTCAAGGGCAACAAGAAAAGCTCCTGTAGGTACGTTGGTGATAAAAGGAAGACTAGGGAAAATGTTCCCTCTGGGGAAGGAAAAGGGAGGGCTGGTTACCTGGGATATGGGTAAATCAGGCCTGACAAATTTGGTGGCCTTCTACGATGGGATTGCAGCATGGGTCAGGGCGATTCCAAGCACAGTTACAGGCTGGGTGAAAAAAGGATTGAAAGCAGCCCTGAGGCTGCTCAACATGCCCAAGCAATGTGTGTTTACAGCCCAGAGAGCCAACTATATCCTGGACTGCATCAAAAGAAGCATGACCAGCAGAATGAGTGAGGTGATTCTTCCCCTCTACTCTGCTCTCTTGAGACCCCATGCAGAGTACTGCATCCAGCTCCGGGGCCGTCAACATAAGAATAGCGTGGACCTGTTGGAGTTAGTCCAGAAAAAGGCCAGGAAGATAACAGAGGGCTGGAGCACCTCTTCTGTGAAGACAGGCTGAGAATTGGAATTTCTCAGCCAGGAGAAGAGAATGCTCTGGGGAGATATAGCAGCCTTGCGGTACTTGAAGGGGACCTACAGGAAAGCTGGAGAAGCAATATTTATCAGGACATGTACTTATAGGACAAGAGGTAATGGCTTTAAAATGAAAGAGGGTAGATTTAGATTAGATATAAGGAAGAAATTCTTCATTATGAGGGTGGTGAGACACGGGAACAGGTTTCCCAGAGAGGTTGTGGATGCCCCATCCCTGGAAGTGCTCAAGGCCAGGCTGGATGGGACTTTGAGCAGCCTGGTCTAGTGGAAGGTACCCCTGACCATGGCAAGGAGACTGGAACTAGATGATCTTTAAGGTTGCTTCCAAGCCAGACCATTCTAAGACAGACCACAACTGAAATAGTCTTTTAAATTATCGCATTTATCATTTTGATTCTTGGTAGAAAATTGTAGTTAGCTCATACATTGTGATTATTTCATTACAATGAGAAAGGTCTGAGAAATTAATTGCGGCAAAAATCACTTTTCTGCATTTTTTATCTTGTTTATCCTCTGCGATGAGAGTTTGAAGCTCATGTAACTTAACCAAACCGCCTTATATTTCTTTACATGACAGTGGTAGCAAGCAACACTACTATTTTGCTCTTGTACATCATTTTTCAAGGGATCTCACAATACTTTAAAGAAGGAAGAAAATGTCATTAACCTATTTTACAGGTAGACAAATTTCATAGATTTCAGTTTTTCTCTGCCTATTTCACATCCTCCTATGCAAGGAGAAACAATGGATACTATACTTAGCAACAGCTTCCAAACTGTGGTCTGTGAGAATCGTATAATTCACAGAACCATATTCTAGGGTGCCCTTTAATAAGTACGTATTGATCCAGAATTTCTGAAATTTGATAGCTGCTAATTGGGCACATATAATTTTGCAAGCCATTGACCATTTCTACATGTTCTTATGCGCTGTAAAGTGCCAAGAAACAGAAAATGAGATTCCTGATTATGACACTTTAATATTTGAGGCCTACCCATTAGTAATTGTTACCCAATTTAGACTGAACTTAAGCTGAAATTTTTCTGTCTGGGGAAATATTTCCTCTTTCTAGAAGTGTTTTCCTTTTACAAATTAAAGACAAAAATCAAAAGTCAAAAAAATTTAATGGAAGTACTCCAATGTAATTGAATGCTTTGATTTTATTCTAACTGAAATTTTGATTAAAAAGTGAGTCTAAGCTGCAAATCAGAGTTTTTAAATTTAAATTTTCAAGGAGGAACAATGTAGTTTTTTTTAAATGAAAGATTTGTCATCATTTATTTGTGAGAAAAATAAATCTGACAAATCTGCATTTTTGTATTGGATGGGGAAGAGATAAATTCTATTAATAAATATTTTTAGAACTCTCCAGTACAGCAATGCTAAATATCTCCATTTTTTGATGATGTGCTCTCAGTATTTATGATCCCAAAGAATGGCCTGGGTTTTCAAATTCACAAAACCCAGTCCCAGAGTCTAGTATGCCTATAAGCTTTATTATGAAGGGCTGTAGATTTTGCAATAATTTCAGCAACAAATGTAAATAATTACGTATACAACCCCAAACTTCATTCAAGTTCCCAAACTATCTTACATGTAGGACTAAAAGACTAACTTTAGAAATCTTAGAAGAGGAAAATAAAAAATCCCAGTATTTTGAATTTGCAGTCTTCTTTTTTCCTCATGTCCATTCATGCATCATGCTAAATAGCAACAACAGCAAATTATACCAGCTTCAGATTCTGACCACTTCTGTTTTCTCTAATCATCAAAACAAGTGACTGATAGTCATGGCATGTTTGTGTAACAAGTTTCATATCTAAAAGTTCAGTGCTGTGTGAAGGGAAATCTTTGCGCACCCAAACATCTCCTAAACACTTCCTGGCAGTAGTTGAGCAGGTTCCCACCAAAAGATTGAGGTCACCTCAGGAAACAAAGTAGAATTAAATGTTTCCACACTAAGATTTGCGAGAGTTTAGGTGATCAGACAGATGGCTTTCACGGGTATTTCAGAAGTCTGTAATACACATATTCCATAGGAAAGTAACAGAATAAGTATCCTTCCTGCACTCCACAGTCACACCCTCTGTATACAATTTAATATGCTGAAGCACTGAAATTATTCATGAACCCATCAAAACCCAGAGATGGAAGTCTGTTTCCAGTGTGCTACAGGGCTTTTTTCCCTTTGTTCCCTCTTCTGCTATACAGCAGAGAGGAAATTCCTGCCCCACAGATGTAGGTTTGGCGAGCTGAACATTGCCTGTTGTGCTGCAAATGCCTCTGGAGATCAGCTCACTTCTTACACCACAAACCAAAGAAGAATAAAGAGCTTAGATTCTCAAAGAGCTTACAGTTCCCACTGTCTCTGCCTGAGAAGTTGCCATAATTCAGTTAGAAATTTTATTGCTGGGAGGCTGTGGGTGTTCCTAGTCACCTGGTACCTTCACCCCTGCACAGCCTGCTGTGCCCAGGTCTGCTCTACTGGCCTTCTTGGGAGAGGTAAGAAACAGCGGGAATGCAGTCAAGAGTTGGAAGAGCTTAGTACTGCTTTTGCAAGCACTCAGACCACCAATGTAACTCTAAGGGTTCCTGTCAAATGTGAAATAATGAAACCTCTTGTCCCTCACCATTAGGGCAATTTAGGTTTTAGTTATATGGTTTTACTCTTGGTACAAACATCGGATAACATTAAAACTCTAGCTTGTGAAATTTTCTGCTCAGTTACAAGTTTTTGAATATTTCAGGAATAAATATAATGATAAACTTTATTTATTATTAAGTACATTCCTTTGAATTTATGAGCCACACAATTTGTAATAAAAAAAAATAGCTGCAAAGTTAAATCCCTAGCTACAATTGAAAAAAGATATCACAGGAAACTGCAACAGGAAACAAGTAATCACGCAAGTACTAGCCAGTATTCTGTTCATCTACGTCAATTTTAAATATTAATACTTTTATTCAGAGGCTATCTACCCAGGCAGAACCAGGACCAGAAAGAAAAAGACAGTTTTGTTTTGTGCAAATCTTTGATATAATCTTTTCAGGATGAAAAGGTCTTCAGGGGTCCCCTCGGGACTGAAACACAACCTGCCTTAGAATTCAAAAGAGAAAAGGAAGAACATAAAAAACCCTCTTCTACCACTCTGAGAAAAGCTTTGGGCCATGGAGAAGATGTTATACAATTCCTAACATTACGGTTACTTCTGTAACTGAAGTTTGCATTTTAAATCCAAACTTTGGCTGTTATATCAAACACAGAACTACTTCCACGACAAGCACATAAAAGGTGACTCTACATATTTTTATCCCAGAAGTAACGCGTAGACATAAAAATTAAGAGAGTTTAAATGTTTCATGACTATGATGTCTATTATTCTGTATGTAAGTGAAGCTCAACACATCCAAATGCAAGAAAAGGACATGGTCAATGTCAACAACAACAAAAAAATTCCTAGCCGCTTACTTCCTGTAAATCCTACCAAATACCAAATCCAATGCCAACAAATATTTTAGCCACGGAAACCTTTAAAAGTACTTTCCTAGTGGTTAAGAAAAGGAGGTATTTTAATAATACACTCGCATTCTCCAATACTAAAAGCTGCTGCTTTGGAATGCTGAAGAGTTTTCCAGGGCTCAGCTTGTGAGACACAACCAGATAAGGAGGTTGCAGGAAGTACATGTGAAGTAAATCTAAGTCTTACTGACCTGACTTACTTGATTACAAAAACAAATAAACAAAAATGCCTGTTATTTTTTTTAAAGATGCAAGTATGCTACATACATTAAATTTGACTTGAAATCCAGATGTGTTTATACGTAGTTTCTTACTCAACTGACTGAAGTTGAACTAAAAAAAGATAACTTAAAATTAATTGCCCTAAGATCCAAGACAAAGTCCCAATATTGACAATGCACAAACTGCATTCCACATGCAGTTGTTTGATCTGCAATAGAAGAGTGCTCATTTCTGATTACTCTCATAAAACATATTTGACTGCACATATTTTTAAATTAACACCTTCACGTGAAAGAACTGGATGTTATTTTAAAGTCATAAAATCTCAAATTTTAACAAAAAGAGTGGATCACAATTCAGATTTCATAATGAAACTGAGACTCTTACAAAATATTTTCTAAGTATAAAAGCATTGGCTTTCTCTCAACATTCAGTGTACATATAGAACTGATCGATTAATAGTCTTACATGTATAGTACGCGACAACACAAGTGCTTTAACTGAAAAATTCACATGCTTTTTCATTTACCCACATCACCTGTAGCTAAAGGTACTGCAACACCTATTTTTATCAAAATGCATCTTGTAAGGAAATCAACAATGAAGAAGCCATGCATCCCCACAGCTGGGATGGAAACACGTTTTGTCAACCAGCTGGGGAAGGTTCAGCAACCAAGGCACAAAGCAGAAGAGCCACAGGAGGCCCAAGGGACATTTCCAAGGGACTCAGCACCCACTCACTGGGAAAACAGCAGGAAGGATGAGGAGCAAACACTATCCCAAGGGTTGAATTCCTCCTCCAACTCTTCCTGGTGAGAAAACAGGAAAGCAATCCCAGTGGCTGCTGCCCTGGCACTGTAAAGAAGAGGGATGATTGTATGTGGAGGACGGAGATGGGAAACACTCTTGCAAAAGAAAAGGAAAGGCATGAGTGCAAGCAAGAAGTATTTTAGCAGAGAATTTAATACTACAGAGTGTACAAGTCACCTCGGATGTCAAAAATCAGACACGGGATTTCAAAAGTAAAGCATTTTTCCTCCAGGATCATATATTGTTATTGGTAGGCTAGAGTTTGAGAAAAGAAAAACAAAAAGGCACAGATAGTAATCTTTCATTAGATCCTCTGGCAACTGAATAAAAAAATCAACTTTTGCATGTTTCCACCAATCAGAAAGTGACGCATATGTATGTGCATACACCTATGGAAGGGCTGAATTTGAAATAGTAGAATATGCTCTTACATGAAAAGACTGTAGTCACAGATCTTGCCATACTTTCCTGGATTGTTTTGGTTTCATTGACTTGTTAAATTCTTAATTAACTGCACAAATAAACCTAAATGAAAAGGTGAGTAAGAACATAAAAGCAATATTAGTTGAGACCAGCAGTCGATATAGGCAAGCACCTTAATTAACAGGGGATAAAGCAAAAGTCAACAAATATATATGAGCTAGTGCAAGTAAGAACCTCCTCAATTATTTTAATCTCAAAGGTTATCCCAAGGTTGATGTATTTTTTTATTTAACAAGCAGAAATAGATCTCTCTTTCAAGTACTTAGGCCCCCAAACTCAAGCAAATATTTTTCATCTCATTCATGAACATAGTCCTTGTTCTGCAAATAATTCTGGAAGCAGCTTCCAGCTGAAACGTATCTAAAACATCACTGACTCTGAGCTTAAGCACAGAGAATTCATCACTGCATAAGCAAAAGACAAGTGACAGAATTATTTCTTAAAGTCAAATATTAGGGGAAAATTATAATATGCTTATAGGAGGACTAAAACGATAACACTTGCACATACAGAGAAAAAAATCTAAAATTTGATCTTAGAGAGGAGAGAGGACTACTTATGAATGTCTTGCAGGTAAAAATCAGTTACCATTTGCCTCTCAACTTGAAGGTCTTTCATTATTTCAAATACGCATGTTGTCACTACAGACTCTTCTGTTATTTTCATACTGAGTAAATTGCCGATAATATCCTAAATGTATTCCATGCACAATTGGCAGCCAGAAATTTGTTGTTTAAAAAGTGTGCAAAATTGGGAGCTCTGCAAAAACATCACCGGTAGAAAGCTTAGGTATTGTTTTCCAAGTTATTTTTTGTAAATCATGGTTTGTGTATTTTTTATCTGTTTTTAGTGCTACTGTTATGAACAATACACAAATACATTCAAAATACTTCAGAGGTGAAAAAACATGTGGAAGATTCAGGTCCAGAAAGACAGAGCTGATCTTGAGGCACAGGTCTGCTCTCCCGTTTTGGAAGTAATGTTAAGACCGGAGATGGGACATTTTGTCATATTACCTAGGCAACTGGGCTAAAGGTTACAGAAGAACAAAAGAACATTTGTTTTTTCAGCTTTCGTATGAAAAGATGAAGCAGTCTCTGTTGCAAGAATTTGCTACACTAATTCACAACTTCCATGTCTGGAAGAACCTAAAGGCTGCCCCTGTATAGGAGAATTAAATTAAAACACTACCCTTTGTATGCAAATATTTCAGCAGCTTTTATCTTGTTTGTAACCACAAGTACTTCCTTATGGGACAACCAAGTATCTGGTCCATTACTCAGGAATGAGTAGCAATTTCTCTCAATTCATGTCAAATCAGCTTCATTTTGATAGCACAATTTCATCAATATTGTATGAATCATACTTTATTGCTTACTGTGAGATTTGATTTTTCCATAT
This sequence comes from Buceros rhinoceros silvestris, assembly GCF_000710305.1. Classification (NCBI taxonomy): domain Eukaryota; kingdom Metazoa; phylum Chordata; class Aves; order Bucerotiformes; family Bucerotidae; genus Buceros; species Buceros rhinoceros. The sequence continues at coordinate 669 of NW_010417911.1, read as the reverse complement.
ACAGGTATATCTAATTCCTTGAGGTATTGTCAATTACCAGCAAAACTAAATATGTTTAGTTAAAAAAAATAGCTTTCTGACGTTGCTCACTTGTAGCAGGACAAATATCCATCAGTGGTTATTTTCTTGTGTATAGTCTGAAATCCTGATTATAAAAAGAAGAAAAAACAACCCTTACCACAGATGCACAAAGCCTTATTTATTTCAGATCTTGTATAACTTTGTATATTTTTGAAATATAATACATGTCCATTATTTGATAAGAAAAGGCAATTTTAATTTTGTAACCTCAAAGCTTTTTTGTAAGGCCTCAGTGGAACTTACGCATCCTACCTGCAAAAACTGCACTGCCCAGTTTTCTAACACGACACAGCTTATATTTTTATTTACACAGGAAGAGAAATAGGCCACATCTAGCCCTTTTTGTGATTTTCCATTCCCTTTTGCCAGAACGTGATGCTATTATTTTTACTCTGTTCACTTTCTCTCTATTCAAGCAGATCAAACTTCCACGTTTTTTCTACAAAAACTGAATCATAAACTTCCTGGAAACCCCAGCTCTTCAAAGTTTAAAAAGTCATTTGGACACAGGACCACCTTCCTACAGTGATCACAATTCTATGCACCTTTTTTGTTTAGTTAGTTAGATTTTCAGGACCATTCATAACG
>NW_010417910.1:88845-91455 GCF_000710305.1 Buceros rhinoceros silvestris | reverse complement strand
ATATTAATTTTACATATATACTCAGAAAATGCATATTTTTTAAAAAAATAGTTATATATATTCAAATATGCACAAACATATGCATAAAATACATACATATACAAAAATGTAAAGGAACCCTGTTGAGTAAACCTAAACAGTACAGCTCTGATTCTGTTTTCAGGTGTAGCATTGCACATTGGGAGTAGCATTGTGGAATTCAATGACTGTAGAACACATTCAAGTACAGAACAAATCTTTGTAGGCAGGAACTGGAATCCAGGTAAGTAAATGGGGGTCCTGTTGGATTGAATAGCTGTCAGATGAAACACTGTGAACTCACAGAAGAAAACGTGTTTAAAAATACTTCCAGCATCAACAGAAATAAGAGGTGAAGTTATATCCAGGAAAAGCCACAATAATGATGCAGGACAAGGGACTTTTTCTTTTATTCTCTCTCTTCACGCTTAAGACAGGGTAATTCTTTCTGAGTTCAGCCAGATTTGCATGAGTGTAAAATTGTATGAAAATTAGGCCCAGGTTGTTTGTTTATCCACAGCATATGTCTTAAGAGACTGCTTTCGTGTTTCCCTGGAGGAACACTCAGAGGTGCGTCTAAGGCTGGGTGCTGCCAAGATCTGTTCACTGGGATTCAAATAAGAATTTCTGGCAGACTGAGTGGTCCCATTAATCACAAGTGGTATCTCTTAAACCCTTCAATTATGAGAGATTAGTGGGAAACTGTAGCATTGGCCTAAAGGAGTAATGACACATAGGAAGTGAAGCAGAAAACCCACTTTCTTCTTTTTAAGGAGAAGTTCAATTTACAGTTTATTTAAATATAAATTGCAGGCATAAAGTATTAGAGTTCTTAAACTTCACTCTTCAGTTAGTTTCAAATTAACCATACTCAATTTCTGGCTTCCCCAGAGCAGCACTGTGATCTTCAGCCTGTCTGTTCCTTAAATTGAACAGAAGTCTTTTTAGATGTGTTAAGTTCCTGCGCTATCCCCATAGCTGGCTGAGTTACATTCACCCATCCCCGTGCTACCTCCCCTGTGGCTGGATTGCAGGGGCCAGCACAGACTCTGAGCCTCCCCCCTGCTACCCCCAGCCATAAATTGCATGAAGGACTGTGAAATGGCAGAGCAGGAGGCCGTGGTCTCCCATCGTTTTTACTGCTCTAGTTTTGTTGATTTACTCTTGCTGTAACCACTACTGGGAAACGCTTTGCACTAACCCTTGGGTTTAGGTTACATGCATAACAATGTTTAATAACGGAGTGCCTGCCTAGTGGTAACTGCCAGTCCTCTGAGGCTGGGTAGCGACTGATTGTATCGGTATGCCTTGCCGTGAAGTAAGCCACCACTCAGCCCCTTATACAGGTGGGGAATGTGAAACAAATTCATCACTAGTTCAGAATCGCACTGCATCTGAGGCACAGCCCTTAGGAGGGATCCTAGGTCCCCAATCTCAGCCTGATTCCCCGACCACAAGCCTGCCTGTCTCCTCAGAAGACAGATCTAGCACAGATGTTTTAAAACCTATGGACATGTATTTTGCACAGTCGGGATCTAATTGTCTCCCCAGTTAATGTACTGTAAATCAGGAGTAATTTGAAAGAGTTATACTGGTGAGAAACTGGTCTGGAAGAATACTCTAGGGTCTGCAAATTACCAGATAAATTCAAATAATTGATTGCTACTACTTGTGTTCAGTGTCTGTCACACTCGTGTCCACCTTTATTTTTGCTAGCATGTGATTTTTGCTGGAGACTGTCACACAGTGCTACTGAGGTAGCACTAGGGTCTGTACTGCCCAGGAAAAGCTTTTTTATTATGCTTACAGCAAAATGAATAACTTCAGACAGCCTATAGTATATACACCTACATTTCAAATCATCATTTAAAGATGCTTGTGGTGGTATAGAGAAAGCAAGAAGCATTTGTGGAGTGCAGCTCATCTTCTCCGAAAGGCTGGTCTGTTGAACAGACCATGTGACTTAAGTGCCAGGAGTGCCTTTTTCTCTCAATTGTGCACAAAGGGGTCAGAAAAGTGGCTTGGATGGAGACAGCTCCTGCAGGCTGGTCTAAGTGGAGGTGAGAGGAATTATGTGTGATAAACTGTGCCAAGGCGCACAGATGTCTTCATGCAAGCTGCAAACAACCGAGCTTCAGAGTGAAAAGGGGTCCAGCTATCAGGATACCCACATGTAATCAATGTGGTGTTCCTCTGCCCTAACACACATGACTATGATCTTTTCCAACCTAAATGATTCTATGAGTCTGTGTAGATGTGGTACTTAGGGACACGGTTTAGTGGTGGACTTGGCAGGGCTAACTTAATGGTGGGACTCGATGTTTTTACAGGTCTATGATTCTGTGATTATATGAACCATTAAGTCTCAAAACAGTGCACAGGAAATACAATGGTTCATAACAATAGCAGTATTTTTTTTCTTGAGAGGTGTCTTTATTTGCCAGAGATGAGGAGCTAAATGGTCAGGAATATATGCTGTTATACAACTCCTGGGAGTTCTGAGTTGAGTTTGTTTTTTTATAATGGTTCATTCAGTTTATCTTGATGCTAGTAAATTTGTAGAATTTCAGTCAAATTGGTCTTTTATTCCAG
>NW_010417910.1:87843-88725 GCF_000710305.1 Buceros rhinoceros silvestris | reverse complement strand
GAGAAGCCTGGTGCCTCAGCTTCTATCACTATAGCTGTTGGAAGTTAGGAGGATTACAGTATTACCTCAGTAAGAAGTGACAGGCATTAATCTGATTTTGTGTGAACAGGTTTAAATCAGGACCCAAGCAAGTGATATTATATTGTAACAAAACTGGCGTAGCTGAAGTTAAAACTGTATGTCCATACAACTGGAGACCAGAAAGAACTCTTAGACTGGTTGTATATGAATGATTATTAAATTTCATGCACTATCCAGTCTCCAAAACCCAAAGAAATCTAGTCCCAGGGTATTAACTGTCCTTTGGACACAAGGATCAAGGACCTGGAGGACATGATTTCATAGCAGGCAAAAATGCATATAAACATACAAGGAAATAGTTTTCAAAAGCAGAGCAAGTATTTTATTTAAAGTAGTTGAAGAATAGCATTTATTTTGGTTTCCAGCAGATCAGTCTAATGCTCTTGATATCGGTGTCTGTTTAAAAACGTGGGGAACAGTAGAAAAAGCCAAAGGCATCCGAAGGTGAAAACAGGAAAACAGATCATGGCCGATACTGCTCTTCATTTTCTTGCTCCTCTGGGATTTGCAGTGTTGTACTCCCTCCCTCCCTCCCATGCTAACTTGACTAGTGCCTCCCTTCTGAGCTGCCAAGAGACCTAGAGCTGGAATAAACATTAGAAACTTGCCCAGTTCATGTGGACTGACCAGGGGTGGTGGCTGTCTTTGTCCTCAGTAGCAAACAGCTCTGATAGGGTGGAGTTCAGAAGAATGCCTTTGCCAAAATATTTGAAGTGGCTTTTTTCAGTTAAAGGTTAGTTTTCACAAGCAGCTCAGCTGAACTGCTGAGAAGAGAACCCATTCCCACCCAAGCAGTATTTT
>NW_010417910.1:64719-87707 GCF_000710305.1 Buceros rhinoceros silvestris | reverse complement strand
CTCTTTCCCCCAACTAACTGTATAAAACCGGAATAATATGCACAGATTTGTGACCATTTCATCATCTAATCACAACTTCTTTTCCCAGGTTAAAAAAATTACTACTTTAACTCACAGGCATACAGAGAAGACTTCACAAAAACACTGAATAATCCAAATTAATCTCTGGTCTCATTCCATTGTGTTCACAGAGGTTGTGTGAAAAAACAAACTTGTCCAGTTTTTACGTCTCAAAGCAGCTGATTTATTTGCATATGGGATGAGCTTGCGTGAGCACAAAATGGTAGCTACATACAAAGAGCACCAGTCTCAGTGAGGCCGACAGGATCTGCAGCCTTGTCTAACTTTTAGGCTACAACCTCCTCCCAGGGTGCATCTGACATTGCAGCAGTAGGTGTGCTTCCACCCTGTGCTGAGGTGACCCTTTGAGATCATTTACATGCCAGCTGCAGGTGGGTTTGATACAGGTGACATATAATTAAGGAGCATTAAGATGAAAGTTCTGTCTGGTTGGTCTGAAAGGCAATCTGCTCTAGGACAAAATACGTGCAGGTGTGGTTAGAGCTGCCAGGGTACAGGCACTCATCTATCTGCAGGTGGTGAAGTTATGGGGAGAACCAACACCAGGCCGATTGTCAACGTTTTTACTTACATCTAAATTGATTACCACCTAGGATATAACCTTGTTAAATCCATAAAGATACATTTTTGTCTTAGGAATAACATCTCGTTATGTAGCCATTTAATGAGTTGTGAATTAACATGTTTTAACAAATCTTTTATCGCTTATTACATTCCACTTCCTTGATGATAATTTCAAAATCTGATCATTTAAACAGGGCTCTTTACACAACTCTTTGATGATGACACTTAGAACTGAGCATTTCATCTTTTTGCATTTGGAGTAGGATCCGAAAGGTATAATTTACAGATCTGGCTTTTGTGTGCTTATGTTGATCAGACTGCTTCATAGAAACTGCAGCAGTTCTGATGGCTTAGTAGTCTAGATTAACTTTCAGCTTTCCTAATTGGGCCATTGGGGTACAGTTAATTTTTAATTCATATAGAGAGTAAGACAAGGTGATGTAATAACTCATCATTTTACTTGAGTAACATTGACACTAAAACACCATGATGTATCTCGTAATTCTAAATACACAAATTTCTTGTTGAAATAGGTGGAGATGAGTTCTGGCTTTACTCACTGTGTATTTTAGGCTAAATTCTGCCTGTAATAATTCCTGTTTCTTCATTCATTTCCACCGAGACATTAGCTACAGCAAGCAAGTATTATTTGGTTGAGTGTAATTGCAAAGTTCATTCAGCATACCAGTCTAGAGCATCCACAGACTAATCAAATGTGATCATCTTTTTGTGTGTTTGCTGACAGGTCAAAGTCATGGTGCGCATTTCTTCCACGCTTACCAGAGACACATCTGAGTCCAGTTCTTTCTTAAAAGTTGACCCCCGTAAGAAGCAAATCACGCTGTATGACCCATCGACCTGTGGAGGTCAGAATGCTTTCCAGAAAAGGGGCAACCAGGTTCCACCAAAGATGTTTGCTTTCGATGCAGTTTTCCCGCAAGATGCATCACAGGTAGGCAACTTGTGATCAGAATAGTTGTCTAAACAATAGCACACACCAGAGCCAAATTTGTTTCTGCTGCAGCAGTAGTTCTTTCAGTGGAATTAAACCAGGCTGAATTTGGTCTGCCAATGTCATCAATAATGAAATCAGTTTATTAAATTGAATCTCGATAATTGTATGCTTTCTTTATTCTCCACTGTATTATAATTGCTCCTAAAATTATATGTGCAATAAATGTGCTAAATGGTGCCTAGCAGGCAAATCCTCAATATCAGCAAGTTATCATGTATTATAAAATCTTACTATTTGGTGTATACAGCGATCTGATCAGAACTGCAGTTCTCTAATGCAGTCCTCTATTCATTAAAAAGCCAAGGGTTATCGATACAGCGTTCAGCTGTACGGTTTAAGATAGAAGGATAGGGATTTTAGTCCACAAATCTCTATGTGTATGTATTCAGAGTTCTTATTTTTACCAGACTTCTTTGGTTTTATGAGCTATGTTACCCAAATGTCATGAGGAGGACAGTAGAAAAGTAAAGTATCATTGCGAAGTATAATTAGAAAACACTACTGTATGGCTGTTTCTGTACTCATTAAACAGAGCTAAGACACGGGGCCACCTAAAGCACTGGTGTATGATCGTTATCGCTGGGTCAATCCCTGACCTAGTTCTGGTCCAGGCAGCTAGCACCTCCCAGTCTAATGCCTGGATTTAGTTCAAGGGCTGGCCCGTGAACAGTCCCTTTCTTGGCCCAGTTTATTTACTACTATAGAGATAGTCTAGAAATATCCCTGAACTAAGTGAATTTACATGATTTTTCTAAATTAATTTCACCCACTACTGATAGGCAGCTGCTGCAAAAGCACTGTGGACCATTCAGCCTGCTTGAACCATAAATCTAAAAATGCACAGAGTACATTTGTGTGTTGTACTTCTTAAAATACTTCAGCATGGAGCCTACTGCTGCAAAAACCTAAGGCCCCTCATAATGCAGAGAAAAATTAAGAGATGCCATGTACCTAATACCAAAGAGGCTATTTGTACCCCTTACATTCCTTACCCACTTGCTAGTAAAATTGAATTCAGTCCATAATTGGGCAAATAATACAGCTTGTGAAAAATCCTCAGTATTTGATTGCTTTTTAATCAAAAATGGATTTTTAAGTCCCCTAAACAGGCAGTTCTAACAAACCAACCACACGCCCCTACAGTATGTGTGTTTTATTTAACCCCACAAAGACTGTTGATGCTTCAGCAAATGAAACTTACTTGACACAGAGCAAAAGTCCTGCTTCATGTGCTTACACAAGTAATGTCATTTCTATCAACAGCATGGGTCACATGAATGACACAAGCAGGATTAGACTTTTTGATACTTCAACGTGCTATCTGGAGCACTGATGACATTATGGCTATTTTCTGGTGAAAATATTCTATTGATTTTCCTCTGTTATTGCTAATGGGTTTGTTTTCTTTTTTTAATTTTTTTTTTTAATACCTGTTACAGGCTGAAGTATGTGCTGGGACTGTGGCTGAGGTGATCCAGTCTGTGGTCAATGGGGCAGATGGCTGCGTGTTCTGCTTTGGCCACGCCAAGCTTGGTTGGTATTGTTAATTTTTTCCTGCTCAAGCTGCAAAGTGAATATTTTTAACCCAAGATTGCTAATATGTTAGAGTAGGGAAAACAAACTTTAATTTGAATGTGCGTAGTAGTAGTATTTGAAAGTGGTACATTGTGCATGCCCTTGTACTACACCTCCACCTCTTGCTTACACATCTTTTCACTTTTCATATTGTGTAAACGTAGGACCGCACGCTCTTTGACACAGAAGTTATCTTTGAGTGAGTACTACAGCAATTTTTATCACAGAATGGTCCAACAGTGCTTTGTTAATGAATGATCCAACAGTGATCTACATTTTTATAAACGTGCTTGGTATTGGAGACTGTTTGCCAAAATACCACTTTTATCAAGCTGTGTGCAGGCTGTGAGTATCCACTCGAGTACCTGGTATTTGTGATGGCACTATTCAAGTGTGTAAGTGGCCACTCAAATATTTCGATTTATATTCTATTCCCTGATCAGACAATTCACTCATTACTAATCTCTTCCTATTCTGTCTCCAAGAAATCCTATTCTAATGGTTAACTGAATGCTACCAATGGATCAAACCCCACTCTTTGCAAACACACCAACAGCATTTCAGGTATTCATGGAAAAAACAATAAAAACAATAAATCATTAACGCTATTTGTCTGAAATAACGGGATTTCAAGATAATCCTGTATTTTGTTCATGCTTATCTAATAGTATTTTGAAAATACTGTCTCTTTCATGATGAGGGTTGTATTGTATGAGTGCGATGATCTCCACTCTTCACTGCCTCAAAGAAACACAGACATACACATTAAACTTTAAAGGATAATTCAGTTTTTCAGGTGATAAAGAAGATCAAGCTGTATCAGGCCACGATTACCTCAACTTATAGGCAACAAAACTGGAGAGTACTGAATGCTGCAATGTCACCAGCTCTGATACAACGAATAGAGCAGGGCCACTGGTCCAGCGACTACAAGCCCCCTCTCAGCCAGGCAGGAGTAACACTAGGATGAGTGCTTGGATATTGAACCCCCCGTGAACTGCCAAACACAAGATGGACAATGAGATGGAAAAGAAAGCCACCAAATAATGGTGTCTCACAAGTCCTGCATTTCCTTTAAAGAGGCAACCCAGCTAGGGCTTTGCTAGAGCACGAGTTGAGTCTCTGCAGTTGCTTTGTTAACTGCACCACCACTGTTCCACCAGCCGTGGATACTCCTGGACCTTTCCACAGATATAAGCATAGAAATATTTTCTTCATTGGTCTTTTTCCACATATGTTCAACATGAGAATTGAAAGAAGGTAAAGAAGCCACAAATGCCTGAAAGGATGTATACCTTTGTAGTTTGGCTTATAAATTTAGGCGGTTTAAAAAACTTGTCTGAGAGCATTATATGTAGTGATATCTAAAGCAGTGTCTGTTCTTAATCAGCGAACTTTTACAGCAGAGACAAGACAGAGCTATAATTGCAGAATAAATTAATAGCAAACCAGGGGAAGGTTTTGACTCAGATAAAATACTTCTTGTTGTGGACCCACTTCTGCACCAAATGACCACATGTACCTGTTTGGTTTGGGGGTTTTTTTTGTTTGTTTAGTTGTTTTTTTTCTGGATGCGTTTACATCCGTATGATCCCAGTTCCAGGTTTACGTCAATTCCACCCCCAGTGTATGAAGCATGATATAGTGTTTTGAAGTAAAGTGGTATTCAAAGAATACATCACTCACAGTATCTAAAGCAGGGATGTTTAGAGACCACGGCACTCCTGCTCTGTTCATTTCCACCCACTATTCACCCTCATCAGAGGCTCCAGTGTTACGTGGTAGGGTCCTGCAGCACTCTGCCTGGGGAATGCGGGATGTCAGTGGAATGCATCAGGTAATAATTTTTGAAAGCAGCTCAAGAGATCATCTCTTAGTTTTAAATGCTCTTCATTTCCTATGCACGTTTTGTCTGCCTGCCTCTCTTTCTTCGTTGCTGACTGTCCTTAGCGAAGAAGTAGTTTTCGTGAGGCTGTGCAGGGTAATCTCTCTTGGCAGAAAGCTGTGAAGGTCCTGGGAATGATGTTGTTATCTTTTCTCCCTCACCATTCCTGACAGGGAAGTCATACACCATGATCGGGAAGGATGATTCAATGCAAAACCTTGGCATAATTCCTTGTGCCATCTCCTGGCTCTTCAAGTTGATTAATGAACGCAAAGAGAAGACAGGAGCCCGCTTCTCAGTTCGAATTTCTGCAGTAGAAGTGTGGGGGAAAGAAGAAAATCTGAGAGACCTGTTGTCAGAAGTGGCTACAGGCAGCCTGCAAGATGGCCAGTCCCCAGGTGTCTACCTTTGTGAAGACCCCATTTGTGGCATGCAGGTGAATCCAAGGTTCATTTTACACTGAAACAAGCAATGTGACTTTAAAAAATTTTTTTCCTGAGCTATTGAGATGGTTCAAATTCAAGAACTACCCAGAGCATAAAGTTTATAAACTTGAAAGTGTTTACTTTAAAACATGCAAGAACTTTATGACCTGCAGCTGCAGGGCCATCTGCTCTTCTGGCCTAAATATTTGTACCTTTGCTATAACTGATGTTGCGCAGGGGCCTATGCTTGCAATAAAATGTGAAAACATTCAGTGCAAACAAAAATTCACCTCATTCTAAAAAAAAAAAAATAAAGAAAAGTGTGATCTCTCTTTTGTAAAATAACAAGCTAAAATATTTACAGAACTGCACAAATAGCTGGAAGCCATTAATATGGATGTTTATCTCTTTATAAACTACATTATTTATAGCACTTGCATTAGCAATGTGGGAAGCATTAATCGCTACTTATTAATTGCTGCCAAGAAATAAATGCCTGAGCTGGGTAAGCCAAGAATAACTCAAACTCTTCTCAGGTTTGGAGATTTAGCAGTAATGAGTAACTGGCTCATGTATTTTGTGGGTAACTACTAGAAAGTCTCAGCAGCCCTTCCCCACGCCCCCAAACCCCCCTTGGTTTGAGAGGAAAAACGGCCTATTCTTTCATTTTACTGTGAGTGAGGGGGTAAATCTGATTATCATGAGTAGATGAAGAGGAAGAAAACCAGCAAGATGGGGCTTGAATACAATCTTTGAACCTTAAAGGCAAAAGCAGTGTCTATCAAGAACCTGCAGAGCAATGCCTATCCCAAGGATGGGGAATGGAGGCAGGAGGGAACAGACCTACAGGATCATGTACCCTATTTCCAGCTCCAAGTATCTAGAAATCACGATTCACATCCATGAAAGTCATTAATCATAAGATTTTAAACAGCAAGTAATAAATTTTGTGTTTTACCTGAGGACTGCAAATTTGCGACTTGATTTTAAATAAGAATTAGGATTCTCGTTCTCACTTGACTCCTGGCTTTAGTGCTTTATGAAATACCATGAAGTATCATGAGAGTTATCGCCCTCTGGTATGCAGTAATAGGTGCAGTCTAGTGAAAGATGGGAGACTTGAGTGTCACAGTTCCCACTGGGGAGATAGATGGGCCAGTTAAGATCTGAATCAGCATACGTATGTCATGTAACTGTGTAACAACTAGTCTCCTCTTAGAGCTTCATTCATTACTATGGTGTTAAGGTACAATAGCAATAATAATAAATATCCCATTATAGTTACTTATTTTCATGTAGATACAGACAGAACAGCTGTATACAAAATTAATTCTTTTAGATCAGTGTAGAAAAGGTAGCTCAGTGAGATATCTATGTATCTCTGTAGTGTAAAAATACCAAATTAAATTGCTAGAAAAAAAGCCTTTTTATGTATGTTTACAAGACATAGCAACGTTCTGGAGTGATGTGTCCTACACCTGAGTTTTCAAAATCCTCGGATGAAGGGAGGATATTATATTATGGCCATACAGATATGCAAAATCAGCAGCGTGTGTAGCAAATGAAAAATCACCATGTGTTATACTGTCTGTCACTGGGCCTGTCCAAGTATGCACATTTTCTTGTTGCTTACGTTAATGAGATCAACCCACAGACTGGCCTGCCTTCTGCTTGCCTTGTTAACTCCTTCCTGCCCCCCTCCATCTTTCTAGGGAGAGCTTAGCCCTCAGTTGTATCACCACATCCCATGCACAGCCTCAGCTTTATCCTTCCTCAGGCTGATTAATGGTCATGAAGAGAAGGCAAGAGCACTGTCTTCTTTAGGAGAATTTATTTACTAGCTGTATTACATAGCAGGGGAACAACCCCTAAGAATGCGAGTTCCTTGCTGTTTTTACGCCAGACAAAACAAGTCTATCCTATGGGCTGTGGGCCAGCTCTGCACACTGCCAAAACTAATGCCATCAGATTGCACAGTGACACGTCCCTTCCACAGACAAACTAATCTTAGGTGACAGGAAACATGCATGCATTCCTAATGTTATGTGAGGTTAATAATATCTGCCCTCCTATGCTGTCGATCGCTTTAGAGAGATAAGAGCATCCAAGTGATTGGGATTGAGGTCCAGCAAACATGAATGCATGTACGTTACCTGTCTTCTTCCATTTAATGGATTGCCCTGGCTTGTGAGCAGGTGCATAACCTTGTGGTATGAAGGGATGAGAAAAATTCTTCTCTTCTGTGCTACTCCCCACATGGTATGGGGCTGAACACAAACTTACTTCCTAAATTTAACACAAGTTATTTCCTAAATTTATCCGTGGACTGCTCCCTTCTAACACTTTCTGAAGGGTAACACGTGGTCCTGCCCTTGCCAGTCTTCACCAGCTGTTGAGTTTGGGACCAATGTATCTTCCACAATGCAAGGAAATAAAAAAGGCAGTAAAAATAATGAAAATAATTAATAAGCATAAATAAGTTAAAACTCCGGGGAATTGAGGGAGCAAATTTGTGCATCTCTCCAGCCCATAGGATGGTTTCCAGTTGCTGGGTTTTGTATGTATCATCTGCCACCAGAGGAACCTCAAAAGCCTGGATTCAATCATGGAGCTCCTGGAGGGCATGGTATTGCCCCTGCCAGTGTTTCTCATTCCATCGGGCACCTCTTCCTTTTCGGTCCCATCAGAAGCCAGCGTACGCATAGCGTGCATTGACTACGTGAAGTTGTCTAGTAGCGTTGACTTGTGTGGGAGTTTCTAGGTAATTTCTCCCTTGTCTTAACTGCAGCTTCAGAATCAGAGCGAGCTTCGCGCCCCTACAGCGGAGAAGGCTGCATTCTTCCTTGATGCTGCCATCGCCTCCCGTCGCAGCAGCCAGCGGGACTGCGATGAGGAGGATCACCGCAACTCCCACATGCTCTTCACTCTGCACATCTACCAGTATCGCATGGAGAAGAGCGGCAAAGGCGGAAGTAAGCTGTCCTCTCTCTCCCTTCTGTGTCCTCCAACCCGGCCTGGAAACTGGCTTTAAACAAGCCTTTAAAGAATATTGTTTAGTGGTGAAAATTTGCAGAGTTCTCCATTCAGCATGGGGTGGGGCCATTCATACCAGCGGACTGTCCACCTTGTCTGGTAAAAACACACCAAAGGCTGTTAAAAGACGCTGGGGATTATTACCACCACTTGTCAATTTAGTTGCCTTTGTGGAGGTACTAACGGTTAGTCCTCGGCACTGTGTGGGCCTCTGTATCTAAAAGAAAAAAAATGTGCATTTCAAAATGGCTTTTACTCAACACTATCTTTGCTGATAGTGTTGAGGTCATGGATTAAAATATTGTGGTGACGGGAATTCCTTGCCGCCCTCACATTAACTGTTCCTCTTTGGCACCTAAATAGGGCAGTGTGTGTGAAAGCTGAGGTTGGCAATCCATAAACAGAACCTTTTCCTGGAGATAGATACATAATAGTTTAGTTGCTGACCCACCTACATGTGCACAAAGTGCTCTCATGGTTCTTTGTAAAGGCTCTGGGCTTTTCAGATTGGCTTGCTCCCTCTCTTTGCCATCAATGCTTTCACTGGCTTGTCTCTCTACTTCCATCTCCCACTTGTAAATGAAGAAAATATGCTTCCATGTCTACTTACATGTTTCTATAATTTCAAATGTTTCTTTTGACTTGCACCATTTATATTTCTAAATTATATTTATTTTCTGTTTCAAGTCTCTCAAAACTGTTTATAACTGGAGATATATGGAGGGTTTGGGGTTTTTTTTAGTAAGTTCCAGTGATAAAAGTTTTGTATAGTGTAAGAAGCACCTCTGCCAAAAAAGAAAACTTTCACATTAAAATTCTCTTTTTTTTCAAATAATAATTTTTTACACAAAAAATATTTGTTTAAAAGATACCAGAGACCTCTGTTTCATTAGATTTGTGGGCTTAAGCAAATATGTTTCGGCTCCTGGCTCTGCATAGGTTATTTGTAGTAAGGAATAGATTGCAAGTTATGATGTGTAGCGGGTGAACACCACTGCAGTATTAATGTCTAATTCTTGAATGCAGTAAATTTACATTGACTGTACTTACAAGAGAGAAAACCAGAAAGTTGCTCTAAATGGAATTGCAGTTTGCATATATTTAAGTAATAACCCCTGTGGAATTGGCAGGCAGAAATCTCAATTATCTAAAGGTTTATTAATTAACCACCCTGCGGTGGAAAGGAAGACTAAATGCTCCAACAGACTGGTTCATAGGAATAAAGATGGCTGATTTTGAGGGAATTATTATTACAATTCTTTAAAGCTCCGTGCATTTTACTGCATGCAAGTACTTGTACACAGAGTCCTTTTGCACTATTTTCAAATGCAGTTAATAAAAGGAAAAACATATATTTTCCTTTGGCCATAATGACTCATTTTCAAAAAAGAAGACGTGATCCTGTTGGATTACAGTGTGTCATGATTTGCCCACTGCCTTTAGTTATATCTTTGTCTCGTGGCCATACCACCTCCTGTCTTCAAGTTCCCATATCTGAGTGGCCTTGCAAGCCAGACAGGGTCAGATCTTGCTGATAATTGAATGAGGGGGGAATTCCAGCTGCCCAGAAAGGGCGCCTAGTGATTATCACTGTCTCCTGCTGTAATGAAGGACTTCTCAGAAAAAAATGTGAAGATAGTAGAGATATATAGATTCCAGTAACAGGATTAAAAAAGGATAGGAAAAAGAAAAAAAAATACAGCTTCTAAAAGATAAGAAGTTAAAGGTCTGGCTAACATATGTTTCTGGTAAAAAATGACTGTTAGAATAATGCATTGGTACTGTACTTGCCTCCTTGTTGGATTCATTACCAGGAATGTCATGAAGCAGGCTTAGCACCGTTGAAATAAATGGTATTGTGGCAGGACTGGCACAGCCATTTTTCAGCTGTCAGCTCTTCAGAGTCTCTGTGCCAACAGACAAAAGTGTTCGGATGTTCCACTTCTTTTCTGTGTAGTTGCCAGGCACATTAGTGGAGAGCTTGTCTAACAAATAACTTCATTTCCAGATCAAGCAAGTGGATCTGCCATCCTAAAATGTCTTACTTTGACTTGTAAATTAAAAAAGAAGGAGGGATCCGGTAATTTCTCTTATTCTGTATTTCCTTAGCCTGTGTAATAGGATTACGTGTGGAAACAATATGACTGAGATTTTGAAGGGTAGTGATTTCTTTCATTTTCTTTTGTTCCCCTGATGTCTGCAGGGGAACAGTAATATTTATTATGTATAATTCAGTAAAGTCACCTGCAGTCATTTTCAGTAGCAACTAAAAATAATTCTTTGTTTTTCTAAGGAAATCATGGGGGATACTCAAGAAAGGTAATTTCAGCTTTCTGAGGGTAGCAGTCTTAGAGGACTCAGGAACGTTTAAGAGTTAATGACTCTTAAAGAAGAGGCAAAATCCTCCATGAGCAGTCCGGAGGAGAAGGTGCAGCTGACTGGACAGTTCTCCAGGGAAGCCTGACTTTCTGTTTCAAGTGCAGAAGTCTGTAGTGTGTGTGGATCCTTCCCCATGAGAAGTATTCCACCACTTCCTACCACTGAGAGTGCACTTCCGTGGACATGTTTAATGGGTTGTCTTATAATCTGCAGACTGTTACAGCGTTTTGCATGTCTAGCCATCAGCATCATTTTAAATCAGACATTTGTTCTTCACTTCTGTTTTGTGACACTCAGCATGACTTAACCAATATCACAGTATAATTTTACACATGGAAGTCTTGTGTTCCCTAATACATGATGAAGCTGAAGAACTAACAGGACTTAAGAAGTACTTTAACAATTGTTGACAGAGATGCTGCCTACATTTTTGGAATATTATTCTCAAACCCCATAGCATAAATCAGTTTGGCAGAAAAAGTTTTCTCTCTTCTTTCTTCTTCTGTCTTGTTTATCCTTTCTTCCTTCTTTCTATTTTCTCTCAGCTTTTATTTTCTTCTCTTCTTCTTTCTCTTTATTCACAATTCTTTTTTTATGATAAAAATCTACTTGTAGTTTTACTCTTCTTTTTAATTAGCTATCATCTACAACTGAAACAGAATATAGAATTATACATAACAGCTTCTACAGAAAGGCTTTGTATTTTTGTAAAAAATATTGTGTCATGCAAGACAGCAGCTAGTAGAACTATGCAGTGAGCCCTGTGTTTTGCAGTGTGTGTTAACATGTTTTAAGTTACAGTTAATAGTTATATATGCCTTTAGTAGCTGTTTCTTTCTATGAGCAAATCTGCAAAATTATATGGTCATGTATCAACTTTTTGTCAACATGTGGAAGTTTTACAAGTGTCTTCTTCACATCTTTATGTAAACTTGTTTCCTTTTACCTCCTATGGCATCTATATGCCTGTATACAATGGCGTGGTACCACTGCCACTGAATTCAGGATCATTGAAGAAACATGCTTGTGGTTGACTAGACATTTCCAAAGCAATGAAATGTATCTGGAAACTTCTTTTCTAAGGTCCCCATGATAGAGTTGCTCCCATCGCCACCTTTGCTTGTGAACTGGTCTCCTTTCACCGCTAATATGGTTTTTTACCAGAAGTTGAGGTGTTTTATCAAAATGTCTGCGAGTTTATTTGCATAGAGGTAAACTCAGATGTGAAAGTATTTCCATTCCTATTTGAGTTATGTTTGTGTTCTCACATAGTGCTCTTAATTTTTGAGTTAAGATCCTAGAAATGACTCTTCCTTTTCCTACAGATTGCTTCTAAACTAACTCTTGAGAATAGGGAGGAGTGATCAAACATCAGATGGGAAAAAAAAAACCAAAACAGCTAGGAAGTTGTCTTGAGATAGCAGAGAATTAGAAGCACTTCCGTGAAGTCTACATAGTCCCCATGCTGGGTTCATAAGGAACCATAGATTTTTAAAGAGAGCAAGTGTTAATCTTGATGTTTCAATGGTGGCATCTTTCTTCTTTAAATGTAGAATATTAATACAGAGTAAACATGAGAAAAACCCCTAGGTATCCACTTCCAGTTTTACTTTTTTCAGAACAGAGCAGCTTGTCTGCAATCCAGATGATAATGTAAATTTTTATAGCCTTAAAGCAAAGTTGGACGTCCCACAGATGCCACAGGTTCCTCTGTAGATCAAGCGTTCAAGATGGGAAAGATAAAAGAAGCTATCACAGGGTGACAGCTCACCAAGCAGCAATTCCTAGCCTGTAGATTTCTGACCAGATGATTTGTAATGACAGAGACAGAAACAGCGCCAACTCAGGTGCAGGCTAATAGAGGTGTACTAAAAAAAGGCAAAAAAAAAAAGGCATAGTGGTGACTCCCACAGAGTTAAACCTGCAGGAGCAGGTGAGTACTGAAAGCCTCAGCAATTATTAAGCAAGTCCAGAGTGGACAGCAATGTACAGCAATAAGGGCTGACAGGGAGTTAGCAGGACCCCTACAGTTTGTTGCTGCTCACATGAATTAGGAGAGATTTCTGGATTGTTTCCTCTTCACAAGTCACGGCAATCTTTTCTGGGAAGCTGCTTTTGGAGGCACATGCTAACTGTTTGCTTTCTTTGTTTATGGCAGTGTCTGGAGGTCGCAGCCGCTTGCACCTTATTGACCTGGGTAGCTGTGTGAAAGTGCTCAGCAAAAACCGGGAGGGAAGCTCTGGCCTCTGTCTTTCGTTGTCAGCACTGGGCAATGTCATCCTCGCCCTTGTCAATGGAAGCAAACACATCCCGTACAAGTAAGTGGTATTCTACGTTGTACCGAATGAGAGGGTGCTTGCAAGCAGTTTGCTTGTCTGGACCTAAGGCAGACTTGGAATAAGCAGGGAGACAGTCTGCTGGGGTCAGTGCAGCCCTCCTGAGGTACAGCAAAACCTGCCTAAGGTTTGGTGACTTAACCAAAGGTTTGCTGATCTAACCTCACATCTGGTAGCTACACTGTATTTGATATTCAGGTTACAAAGGGACTGAAAATAGGATCTAAGTACCTTAAAGATCTTAAGGCTTGAAGTTCAGCACATTAGGATTTTGTTTTCTAGGACTGTTCAAAAATATTTTAAATGTTTCAAAGCATCTGAGACTGTTTCCACATTTGCTCCACAGAGACAAATGTTGCTGCCCTGACGCTGCACTACAGAGAAAATTATTTTGCTGTCCATTAGTTTCTTGAAAATACGTCACAATGAGCATGCATGTTTGTCATCAGATTCTCTCTGATGATCAAAGGTTACTGTGCATTTTATTTTTGTATTGTTTGAATCTCAGTGTCAGCCTTTCACTTGCAAAAAAGAGACGCAGGCCCTATTTGTCACACTAGAGAAGTGGCCTTTGCCGCTGCAGGTAACCTCTGGGAAATTAGAGGAATTGCTCATCTAGTGGATATGTTTTGTACTCATTTCTCTTCATTGTTGTCTCACGCCATTTGTCACATGTACAGGTCTGAAAGCAAGTTTGGATTCATTACCCAACCCGGACAGTCATACAGACTTCCTATTGAGCAGTTTCTGATTCTATGTGCTTTTCTCTAGCCTGAAGCCTAGGGAGTAGCAACTGGCATCACAGGAATGGCTTACTGAGGCATCTTGTAATCAAACTGCTAATGAACGTCACCATTCATGGAGGACGTGTATATAAGATCTGGAGTTAAGAACAACGGGATGACGTGAAGAACAAACCAAGTCATTCACAGAGCATATTTCAGACCATACTTTTTACACTTTTTATCATCTTAAAAGCTGCAAACACAATAGTTTCTCATGCTCATTCAAGATAGCAAATTATTGTCAAGTTTTACTTCTTTGCTTTTGTCCTCATTTTGGAAAATAAAAATTAATTTAGTTTGATGATAGTTTTAATTTTTCTTTTAACATTTATTTTCCAAAATTATTTGTCAGTCTGGGCTTCAAACATGCTCTCTGGAAATATTCCTGTTCCTGGAATTCAGTCAGACTAGAATTCAGTTAAGGGCCAACCAAATCTATACGTATAAACGTTCATGAAATGTTTTGTGGATTATGCACCTAGCTGTAGTGTGAAAATAGGTTGGACTGTGAACTTCACAAAGTAAGTGTAGCTCAAACTATGTTTATCAAAACCCTGTCTTCCTTCCCGTTGGTTTTCATGGGCTGAAGGGAAGGCAAATTGTAGGAATAGAAAAATGTTAATGACGCTCCCTAGGCTAGAACTAAGCATATAAGGAATGGTTACCAAATACCACAGCTGCCTTTCCTGGCAGTGCCTGACTGGGAGAAAAGCATTACTGCACTACCAGTCTTCTGTAATTCCCAGCTATTGCACTTCTGAGCTTACACAGCCAGAGGTGCCAGCACACTTGCTCATCAATGTTTCTGTACTGCTGAAAGAAAAGAAAAGCTCTCTTCAGGCCAGCATCTCATCTTGAATTTGCTCCTATAAGAGCAGATAGTATAGAGTGTAATATAGAGAAGTTGTTGGTCATCTGTAAATCAGAAGCAATTTCTCAGTTTCTAAGTAAGACTTTTAAAATGTAATTTGAAAAATTTTGGAGCAAATGTTGTCCACCCCTTGCTGAGAAGAAATGTGATCTATTCACAAGCAGTTGTGACTAGGTGGCTGGGTGAGTGCAAACACTGTTTGCTCGGTGATCTGTCAGTACAGGAGTGTGCTGCTGCTCAGTGGAGAAAAGAGGAAGGGGAGGGGGTGTACGTGCTGCATTGTAGAAGAGGCTGAGCATCCCATTGACTGATACGGTATGTGTTCAGTAGCACCTCTTGTTTAAAGCAGTGGCTAGACTATCTAGCTGAGATATTTTCCCTTTCTTTAAGGGCGTTCTCCTTCATTGTTAAGGATAAAATTAAAATCTTGTTAACTACCTTTTTTGAGAGGTACCGAAGGAAAACGACAGAACGTTTTCTTATGTGACAGTGCTGCACATTGTGTGTGTGGTCTCAGCAAATTTCCATAGAGCAGCAGACAAAATGGAGCATCTTTTCTTTTTCTCAGCTATTAAACAGCCATTAAGTATTTTATGGCAGCCTGTCAGTAGGCTTTCTGGGAGCCTGGAAACTCACAGTTTCATAGACACCAAGTTTTCTCTTACTGCAGAGATTTAGATCTCTAAACTAAAGAGAGGCTGCAGGCTCTTAAACTCCCCTCAGCACTGTATCCAGCTTTATCTCCACAGGTACTAGTTGTAGTGAAAAGCTTGTTCAGATTCATTGCTGGTGTAAGCAGATGGTACCGCATTGCCTTCAGTGGGCTGTGTGTTTGTGCCAGGGATGAATTTCCCTCTCTGCCTGCAGTCTCTATGAAAAACACATGCTGCTACTCAGCACATTTTGAAATTTTTTTTTCTTACCCATAAGGCTAAGTCTTGGAAGCCATTAAGTTGGAATCTTTCTGCCTTGGGAACAGGCCCCACCCCCATTTTGGGAATAGTAGCACAGACTGACACTAGCTTTAGCAGGAACTTGTCTACTAAAGTTTTAATAAAGTAACATAGAAATTATCAGACATCAAACAATACATTGATATGTTGATACGGTTTGGGAACTTGTCCTGCATTCCAGTTACATTCCACGTGAGTCTGTAAAATGAGCAAGAATCTCTATATGGGGCAACTGCAGGCAGCTAATGAGTGACCAGGCTGTGATTTCTGGGAGTTTGTATCTTTCACGTATGTACTTATGATTTCTCTCTAGTATCTCAGTGAGTTATCTCTTTGTCAATATTAAAGTCCAGACCTATTTTGAACCTTACTAAGCATCTCATTCTGTCATGGTATGAACCACTGAGTTCTTCCATCTCAGTATGTTGTATAGAAAAAAATTTTGAGTTACAAGCAAATACACAAAAGACTGTGAAAGAATTATTTTCTCTGCAGGAACATCAAATATCTTCATACAAATTGTAAAGGGGCTTTTGCAACCCCAAGGAAGAGCAAGGGAGTCAGCTCCTGCCCTGAC
The DNA here is from genome assembly GCF_000710305.1 of Buceros rhinoceros silvestris. Taxonomy (NCBI): domain Eukaryota; kingdom Metazoa; phylum Chordata; class Aves; order Bucerotiformes; family Bucerotidae; genus Buceros; species Buceros rhinoceros. Next base: position 71,228 of record NW_010417910.1, on the reverse strand, counting down.
CAAGTTTGACAAGGCTCAGATCTGCTACAGGAGAAGGGTTGTACTAAGCTGCCATAATTGTTAGTGCCATTTTATTTTTTAAGAGCATTTCAGCTTTACATTAGTGCTGCATTTTGTGCTGCTGATTTCCAAGACTAATGTGTTTTAAACCCTCAAATGAATGCCCATTTACACAAACTCCAGATACTGGTTTATATAGCTTACTATTCAAAAACTACTGTAGTTGCTAAGCAACAGAGGTGGTGATGATTCATGGTAATGATGTTTTGGAAATAATCATTTTATACATTTTAGTGATTATGAGAATGTGAGGAAACTGTTTAGAAAAGTGCAAGGCTGTATGAATTTCTCTTTAAGAAATTGTTGCTTGTCTTATTTAATAGGCTTCTCTCTTAATGTGCTGTCCCAACATGCTAGTGTTTGTGGAGGCATCCTATATTTTGAACTACTTGGTTATGTTTATCCAAGGATGAAGACTTCTCCATAAAATAGATGGTCGTGAGTCAAAAGCATGGATTTTATTTTTGGCATGTCTGCTTCTCTCCTATGGTTGCAATTACTCCCAGATCTTCCATGCTGGTACGTTTTTTTTTAAATCCTATTTGTAGAAAATAAAATGATATCAAGTGACTGGTGCAGGGTTGCATGAATGCTTAGTGGCAGAGCCACTGTGTTTTAAGATCTTATCTGGTGCTTAAACCATGAGCTAATCCATTCTTTCTTTCTGCATGACCTTTGGAAAGTAATTTATTTCTGTATTTATTTACTTATTTATTTAATAAAACTGAGCTAGAAAAAATTCAAGTAGGACTTTGTAAAGGCCATTCAGACTTGGCAAAAAGCACTACTTACGTTTTATCTGTTGCTAGGGGTCTGTTGCCTTATTTTTCCACTTTTTTTAGAGTTAAGGTCTCACGGATAGCCCTAATGGGATGCAAAATCTGGGGGTTTTTTAGGTCAAGGGTAGATTGTTACTGCTTTTAGGTGAAAAGGGAAAGTATTAGATTATAATATTGTGATATAAAAGATGAACCTAAAGAATACGCTGGATATGGATATTCTCTTTAAATTGTTAGTTAATATTGGATTAAAAATGCAAATCAGGTTTGGATGCATCCAGTAATTCAGATTCTTTTTTTGGTCAAATGGGTGTATCTATCTGCTGTTCTTCCATGTGTAAAAAAACTGAGTGTGAAGAGGGCTGAAATCTCAGGTATCCTTTATCTTGTTTTGGTTTTATTGTCTAGGAGGATTACTAGCCCTAGCCGCCTCCGTACTAATCTTATTCTTAAGCCCCCTACTACACATATCCAAACAACGATCAATAACATTCCGCCCCCTCTCCCAAATCCGATTCTGAACCCTAGTCACCAACCTCCTCATCCTCACATGGGTGGGTAGCCAACCAGTTGAACACCCATTCATCATCATCGGCCAACTGGCCTCCATAACCTGCTTTACTATCCTCCTCATTCTATTTCCTACCATCGGAGCCTTAGAGAACAAGCTACTCTACTACTAAAATACTCTAATAGTTTATAAAAAACATTGGTCTTGTAAACCAAAGACTGAAGACCCCTTCTTAGAGTTCGCCCCTCAGAAAAAGAGGACTCAAACCTCTATCGCCAGCTCCCAAAGCTGGCATTTTTATGTTAAACTATCTCCTGACCCCACAACTAAACAGCCCAAATCACCCCACTAGACAACACCCGCACAAGCTCTAAAACCACATTTATAGCATGAGTTAGATTATTTTTCGCAGAAAAAATGCCATTGAAAACTTCTCAGGAATCAGTAAGGAAAGCTGAAAACCAGTTCACAGTGCAGTTCATGTACAACAACTAGTTTATGAGCTCGTACTAAGTCTTAGTTTTGTGGGATTCACATAACCATCTCTGCTTACTAGGCATAACAACTCTATCCCTGAAGAGCAATCTCTTTAATGATTACCTCTTCAGTGCTTAAACCTAAAATAATTTATTTTTTTTAACTGAGGGATTTCAATCACTTTTACTTTCCATTGCTGCATCTACTAGACTTCTGTTCCTTGCTTTTGCTTCTTCTCAATGAGAACATGGTACAAAGACCACAGAAAGCCTCAGAAGAAATCCGGTGCTGTCTTTGGAATCTCCAATCTTTCTGTGTTAATTTAGTATTAAATATATTAGAAGTAGATGAAGAACCGTTTTGCTGTTTTTCTTGTCAAAATGTGAGAGCAGAAAAAAGGGAAGAATGAAAATGAGAACATGAGTGACAGCTGAAACAGAATTACAGGGCTGGGAAATGGCCCAAAATGAATGGGGGAGCTCTGAGAAACACTGAGATAACATATAGAGGAGACAACAATCCACAGAGAAGAACTGGGAAGCAAAAGAGAAAAAGAAATGAACCCATTCAAAAAGAGGAATGAGGCTGAGAAATATCCCTGAATGATCCAATTGTAGGAGAGCAGTCAGTAGAGATTTTGTTCAATGTGAAATAGTTCCTAATTAGCTATCAAAAACATGAGCTGCTTGGGAACAAAAGCACGTTTCCATGATGTTGGCAGCCAGCTCGTATGGACCAGAGCCTTGGCTAACAGATACTGAAGCCACTGGAGCAATGCCATATTATACCAGCTGAGGACCTGGCCTTATGGGCATAGTCTTTGACACTAGCCAGAGTGCTTTGGCAACATGGAAGTGCAATGCAGTTGCCAGAAGGATGTGAGCACTGAAACACTGTCAGTCTGAATATAGTGAGGACTTGGAGCATCTGGCAATTACTTTAACCTTTGGGGTCTTTCCGTAGCTTACAGCTTTACTGTCAGGGTGAATTTCTGACAATTTCTGTATTCCAGAGAACTACATAAAATAGATGGAATCAGGGATGCACAGTCTGTGAATGTAGAAAAACTTCTTGCATTCTATTAGAGAAATTTAATCTGCAACTCAGGAGCATGAGGATAAGGGATTTTGCATACTCCAGCAATCTCTGTTGTAGTGTTCATCAACAACGCGCTTTATTGCAAACCAGTTTGTACAGCTGATAGTGCAGATTTGAGCTTTATCTGCACACGTCTTACAGTGTCTTTCATCATTAAGTTAATGAGAGTTAGTAGACAAAATCCTCAAAGAGAGCTTCAGTGGAGCTGCCATTCCCCAGCTCTGGCTTTTCAACTCAGTCCTGCCAGACTGACAATGTGATAATTATTGGAGCAGAGGTGTCTGCATGCATGTGTAGTGGATGTAAGCAAGAGTATGGCATTCACTGAGCCTGACCTCTTGTTACACCAGTTTTACAACAGACCTCAGTTGACATGGCTCCATTCTGCACAAGTGTTCAAGTGGGAAGAAGCCTCAATGCTCTTTGAACCACTCGAAAAATGACCACTTTGCAGATTCTGTAACAAGCAAATAATGACGGATTGCAAAATAATGAAATGAGAAGGGAAGTGCTTGTGGTTTATAGTCAGATTTAACAGCAATTACTAATTGTATTTAAATAGCCATGCCTATGAGCAGCAGATATCTGCATCGTGGAAGGACACTACTTTGGTCCCGGGCCAGCACAGACATGACTGGTAATGAAAAAGCAATCCAGTAGCATGCAGTTATTGCTGAAATATAACTTGAGTGCGACCCAAATAGGCCACTGTGGTGATTTCATATACAATTGAATCTGTACTTAATTCATTAAAATGCTGTTTTGAACTTTCAGTCAGGTATCCAGCAGTCTATTCTCACCTGTTCCACCACTGATTCAGGCTCAATTTAACATTAATACATCTTCTCTGGTGGAAATCTGATGATAATTCATTTTATCTCTAATTGAACAATTTTTAAATAGTCATATTCTTGGAATAACTAGCTCTTCTGCAATGCAGTAAATTATCAAAAGCATGTAGCAGTATTTATTAGCCTTACTTCACAGTTACAGTTATCTTCAGTTTCTTGAATAGTTGCATGTGGATATGATCTGTGAAATTAACTTTTGTTTTCCTACTGATCTTTTTTTCCCTGCATAAACTACTGTGACTCAGGGCAAGAGAGCAGAGACATCCCACTGCAGATGACAAAAGCTTTTCCATGTATAGTGCCAGTATGTAGCCCCTTGTTCAAAGCTGGCACCTCATTGCTAAGAAGAGGTTACAGTCTGAAGAAAATTTCAAAGAGAAGCGAGCGGAATTATGAATGGTCTAAGATGAAAGGTTACTCACCTGGAAGAACACTGTAGCAGAAATAAAGCTTCATAGCTGGCAGGGAAAAGGAAACTTCTGAGGGGGAAGATGACAACTAGTCCGTAGCATTTCAAGGGTGTGAATACACACAGGAGGAGAGAATTGTTTCTGGTGAGACAAAGTGGCAGAATGACTTCTTATCCTTGAGTAATGAGACGGAGAAATATGAACTTTAAAGCGATTCCTGTTATTCAGCAGAAGAAATTCCCAAGAGCTGAAGTGAACACTACATTGGTAGAATGATTTAAGAGCAAAATAAGCATGTAACTAACAATTCAGAGTTATATAATCTACAGTTCCAGATTGGTTAGGGGCTAGGTTTATGTAATTTCAGTGTGGAGTCCTTAACAATTTTTAATAGCTGTACCTCCATTTTGATAATTTATCTTCATCCTTCTTTGGAAAGTGCGGCATACGGCAGGCAGTTATACAAATAAACACTAAAACATGTTTTAGTGTGTCTACAAAAAACTCCTCTGCCTTTAGGAGTCTGCAAGCTAGCAGTTAGCTGGATTGTTATGCTTGCATGGCATCAAGGAAACCCAGAAACCCTCAGCGGTGTCTTTCTCAAGACTCTACCCTAGCAGGGAAATGGGGTGCCCAGTTCATTTCTGGTGCCAGATGATTTAACTCAGTTAGACACTTTTCTTCCTTCATCATTTAGTTATGCTTTTTTTTTTTTTTTAAGACCTCTTTCTCTGTGAATCGCAAAATCAAGTTCTCCCAGTGCTTGATCCAAAACTCAGTGTAAATCAATGGAAATCTTTTTATTGAGCTTTGGCTTAAGCCCACAGATTAGAGAGCATGCTTATACCTAATTAGATGAGATAATCCTCAAATCCTTGCTAAGGGATATTGTATACCGTAGTTCATGTTCAGTATTTGATGATTAACAGCTTATTTGTTGAAAGAGGCAGTATGTGGTGAAGTGCTACCTAGTGAGGAGTTTGTTGGTGGTTAATGGAATGAGGTTAATGGAATTGGTCAATGTGAATACTGGAAATGTACAATTATCTGTTGAGTGGTTGCAAATGGGTCTGTGACCACAAATTTGGAGCTCAAGAAGGTGATGCAGGAACTTGCCACATAAATAGGGATTTGTGACTACTGAAGTGGCACAAGCAAGACTATTTGATTTTCTTCTTTGATGTGTATAAATAGTATTGGAGACCTAAACTTAAAAATAAACAAAAACTTGGTTTACATTTTCTGGGAAAATAGTTGAACCATTTTTTTTCACGCCCTTGGTTTTCTTGGACTCTATTTAACACCACCCCCTCAACTGAGTGACAGACCCTAGAAGCTTTGAAGAGAATTGTGTAAATAGAGAATTTTTCAGGCAGTTTGTCCTGTTGCTTCAAGAGCATTCGAGTGGCATTGCAACTGCAAGATATTTTTTTTCCACACAAACTTTTTCTGAAGTTCTTATTTTCATAAAAAGTTTGAGGGAAAAGTAAAGAAGAGAATCCTCTTGTGCTCTTCAGATAGCAGCTAGTTTCTACTAGATGATCAAAGTTTTCTGGCTGGTGGTTGCCTCCAGGCCGATACACAATGAACAGATGTGAACTGAATTTTTAAAAATATGCACTGACTTTTTAAAGTTAAGCAGACTGGTTAGGACCAACTATCTTCTGAAATACTAAAATTAGCGCTCTCTCCTGCTGCAGAACAAACCTGTTAGATTATTTTAATTTTTAAAATTTTGTTTGTTTATAAATGCCATCAGATGACATGTTTTCTAGCAATATGTGGTAAGATTCAGTAGAATTAATTTCAGACAGCATGCTTAACTGTTTTATCTGTATTTTATCTCATCATCCCTTCAGTAAAACTATTCTACCTGCCATATTTAAAATTATTTTCCAAGGGGTTCTTTTTGAGGGATTTCTTGTCCCGATTCCTTATTTTGTCCTCTTGGGCAGAAATAAAGCTTCACTCATTTTGAAAATTAGTGACAAAACGTATGTCCATACTGTCAGAAATATCAGCCCTTCTGGCTTCCTTTGGTACAGCTGGTTCTGAAGAGCAGAGAGCTGGGTAGCAGAATGATGGTGACGTCTGTTTTGGGTGCTGTTACAAACCTGGGAGCTATGGAGATACAGTCTTCAGTCTCTATAAATAGAACAAAAGGAGAAAGTTGGGAGCTGTCATAGACGTGAAGGCATTTTGGAGCTCAGAAAAGGATGCACAATGTGTTACACTCTTGGCAGGAGTGAGTGCTCTCACTGATTGCAATCTCTCTCCTGCTGCCCTCGCTGTAGGCCACTGGTGCAGCCTGCAGCTTTCCCAG
>NW_010417910.1:50725-64571 GCF_000710305.1 Buceros rhinoceros silvestris | reverse complement strand
GCAGGAGCTCCAGGGGGCAGAGGTCTCACATAGCTCCCACGTCGCGCGTGCAGTCCCTTTGGGCAGGTCAGACTGCAGTAGATTCCTGCATCGCTTCTCTCAGAGACAGCTGGAGAACAAACAAGGGGAGCCTCTTACAAGGTGAGCTATTAAATGCACGTCATCTCGGTGCAAGTGGGACCTGGATCTCCTTGGAGCAGTCTTTTAAGGATTGAACACAATTTTCATGTCTGCGTCCACCTATAAACAGAGTAGCAGAATCTATTTTGCTCCTGGACTGTGTTTCCTTTCCCTTGAAACAACAGTTCTCACAGGCTCCATGTGATGTGCTTTGAACTTTTACGCCTATGCAGGAGGACAGGAATCACAGAATCACAGAATCATCTGGTTGGCAGAAACCATTAAGATCATCAAGTCCAACCGTTCACCCTGTGCTGCCAGGGTCTCTAAGCCACGTCCCTCAGCACCAAATCCACACAGCTTGTAAACCCCTCCAGGGAAGGGGACTCCACCACTTCCCTGGGCAGCCTGTTCCAATGCTTCACAACTCTTTCAGTGAAGAAATTTTTCTTAATATTCAAACTAAACCTCCCCTGGCCCAACTTGAGGACATTTCCTCTCATCCTGTCACTTGTCACGTGGGAGAAGAGTTGGAACCCATCTCTCTACAACTCCATTCAGGTAGTTGTAAAGAGCAATAAGGTCTCCCCTGAACCTATTCTTCTCCAGGCTAAACAACCCCAGTTCCCTCTACTGCTCCTCATAACACTTGCTTTCTAGACCCTTCACCAGCTTCATCGTCCTCTTCTGGACACGTTCCAGTACCTCAATGTCCTTCTTGAAGTGAAGGCCCCAAAACCAGACACAGTATTCAACCTGCGGCCAGGTCACATCTTAACAGTGCTGAGTACAGGGGGACAATCACTTCCCTGCTCCTGCTGGCCACACCATTGCTGATACAAGCCAGGATGCTGCTGGCCTTCTTGGCTGCCTGGGCAATTAGATGCAGTATCCAGATCTGCTACCCAGTGGGCATGCACTGCATAACAACAACAACAACAAAAAAGTTTCCAAAGGTATAGTGTTGGAGAAATAATTGCACTTTTTCAGAGAGAGGGAGACAGTATTCTTGGAGCTCTGAGTACGCAGAGTCAGGGTATGCCAACATGCATCTCCTGAATCCTGCTCACCTCTCTCATGCATGGACATCATTGGGGTGGTGGAGAATAGTTCTCATGTCAAAGGGAACTGAGAGTAACTGCTGTAGGTGCAGTAGTCTTATAGCGATGTGAAAGGGCTGATAGAGGACGGATGCTGAATAAGATGTACTCTGAAAATTGAAATGGATTTTTTCATCCTCCCTAGAAAATTCATAGTTTTGCTTAAACTTTGCTACCAAACATATTTTTCCCAGAGAGATAAGACATTGAAAGCATCTTTTCAACAGGGAATATTTAGTTGTAGGCTATGAATAAAGAATGTTGCAGGCTGTGTATGAAACTATAGTAAGGTAATATTCAACTCCAGCATAGCGTGGGTATGTGAGAGTCATTTGGACTCGCAATTACACATCTATTTTATGCATTAAACAGCTGGGTTATCTTTCTATTGAAACCAACCTTAAGTTTGGAATACAAATAACTTCATTAATAAATTTATGTTCATATCCATATAGATATAAAACAAATAACTGTAAGCTTCATGGTATTACCAGCTTCACCTGAATTCATCTCCCACAAATACAAAAATGTTTCCTACAAATATTTAATCTGTAAAATAAATCTATATAAAACCTAACTAATTCTGTATTCTTCTCTGTGTATTATCCATTAATTGTGCCAGTAACTGCAGCTTCATATCTATTCCTTTTTAAGACCACACAATTTGGAAGTACAATTCTTTTGTGCCAGAAGCCAACTAATAAAATTTACCAATTATTGTTGTCCTAAATACAAAGGGTCAGAGTTAAGTATTCTATGCTGACATTATAAATTATATGCTGCCCATGTGACCCTTCACTGCATGCTGCAGTACCTGAATGCAAAAGTTCTCCTTGGTTATTCTCATAATATGCAACAGAAATATGTATGGTGCTTTTTCCTTCTGGCTCCTTTCTCATAGTAAATTAATATCTCCCAGTCCCGTGGTCTGATTATGTTCATATTGAAATATTTCTGGCAGTTAAATCTGCAAACTTTTGCAAGTAGAGAACATTCTATCGTGAGATCCAGAGAGGCAGGCAGAGAGTGATAAATCTTTACTCCTCTTGCTGTGCAGGGTCCAAGAAGGGAAGTCCTGAGGGATTCTTGCTCCTTTGACCCATAATAGGAAGAAAAATTATCTACCACTGTATTTAGGAGAAAATAAAAAGGTCCAGCTTCTTGCAGATCAAAGGCTATGCACTTATTTTCGTAAGGTCAGGGATAGCTGAATGTTGAGAACTTGCTCAGCATACTGTGCTCTGCTATTATCCGAGTTTTGAATGGCACAAGTATAGACCAGCAATGGATATGTTTGAATGGTTGATTTAGAGACAGGATTTGTTTTTTGAGGCATTAACGTGCATTTGACCATCTCTATTTTTTACTTACTCAGAGTGGGATCCAGTAAGCACAGGGCACAGGTATTGTTGAATGAATCTCATAGCCTTCAGAAAAGAAACTCTAGCACAGTTAGATTAGAGGAAATGAGGTAGACCCTAAATGTGATCTTGTGCTGCTTCTCAAATATTTCTGTCATTGCTCTCAATCTGTTTATATTAGTTATTAAATATAGAACTTTTATATCCCATGATACCCTTAATTGACACAAGCTTTACAGAATGTGGATCAGGTACATTTTCCTGCCTCTTCCTACCTACATCTTACAATCTTTAATCCTTTGCACTCATTAACAAGTGGTAATATTACGAAAAATCATGTTTTTTTCCTTCTTTATCTCTAATATATTTCACAAGTAATTTTCATTTATCATATCCTTCTGGCAAATAACTATGAAGCACTCATTATCACTGCCGCAGTATCCTTAGTCCATGGGTGTTCTGAATCTGAATTCTGGCTGCAATTTCTTAAACACTTTCATAAACTCAAGCAGGTCAGGGAAAAGGAGGCAGACATAATTGGGAACCACATTTCTGATTCTGGGGTATTTCGGGGGCCCATTGCCCCTAACCTTTGGGAGGCTTAACTGGCAGCAGGTACCCCAGGATGCCTGTTGGGCCACCCTGCTGCCTGACATCTCCATGGGCCAGAGTGCACAGTGCTGTGACCCTGTCTCTGACATGTCCCCACTACTAGCAGCAGTCACATCCTTGGCAATCCCCTATGGCAGACTTGTAGGAGACCCGTGGGAAATACTCTCTTGGCTGCTGTCTCAGTGAGTGTTCTCATAAACATTCTCTGATACCACATATGATGCTTTTACATGGTGGAGAAGGTCTAGAAGTGTGTGAAGCTCTCACCCTTTTCTGTTTCCTTGTAATTTGCCGGGTCTGAAATGGAATGGTACGTTCTGCTGTGCTAATTGATTAAATGGCATCTATCATAACATAAAGAGATCAAACAGAATTATTTTTTTCTCCCACGTTACTGCTTAAAGCTCTCAATTCTACTCAGATCATTAGCATATATGAGCTAGCCAGAAGGTCCCTAAATAAAAATTAGTAGAAAAAATTAGCTAGGAAAGCTAGACTGGTAATGAGCTGTTACACTATGGTAATGTGCTAGGTTTATAGTTCATATCTAGCACTAATCAGTGACAAGTGCAAGTTGTCAACATCTGATAGCTAATTGATGTTTCTTGGAATTACACTGCAACAAAACCACTGAAATTAAAATAAAGCTTTTCCTTATATATGTCAAGTTAAGAGTAATTATAAATGCTTGGGTCAAAATCACCTCTCAGCTACACTATATGCAAAAATGCTGTGCTGAGGGAAGATTCATGGGTTGTCAAAACTTCTTTGGACCCTTTTGAATCATTATTACTTTTTGGAAACTGGTACGCTAGCAGCTTTGAAAACAGAACAGGACCTTTAAACCATTTGTTATGTATTTAATATGTCATACATCACAGAAAAAAAAGAACTAAACCTGAACTACTGGAAAATATTAACAGTGCAATAATGACTTGAACTCTCACAACAGCCCATTTGTTATTGATTGTATTCATTCCCTGTTCATTTGAGAACTGCTGTCCTCCCACAGAATTAATTAGACATAAAATCATAACATGGACCTGAAAAATTATAAAGCAGGAATAATCTAAGCCACAAGACATGAAAGACTTAAAAGGCTTAGTAACTTGACATCTGTGAGCTGAGGTTTTTGTCATTGCACAGCTATAATTAGGTGGCTCTAATCACTCTCATAATGCTAATGCAGGAAAAGTCCTGTTTGTCCTCAGTAGCTAGTGGTGGGAATGACTGCTATGCACAATGTTGTGCTTCAAAACTGTGACGCCTGACAAGCTCTGCGAGCAGGGCGTGCTCTGACACGTATGTTCCAAGAAATATTTAGCCACCTCCCAAGAGGCCGAATCATACATGATCACACCATCTCATTGCTAGTCATCCAAATGCATTTTCTAATTGACCAGTTAATAGGCCATTTCCAGTCAGATTTTACACAGAGACAGGCTTTTAGATATCTGAGTTCTGTGCAAGACTCCTGCGGCTGGGACAGGAACAGGGCAGAAGCAGGCTGGGACGTGAAGGTGTGAAGCCAGCAGTTAGCTGCTCCATTGTGCGCCTGCTTGCCAACCGGCTGAGCCCAATGCTGGCTAGCCAGCACATGCAAGCCAAGAGGGAGAGAGGAAGGAGCTGCAGCTGAAGGAGATGACTTAGGTGGAATGTGGCAAGGTGATGTCATAAGGACTATGCAGAAGAGAGGGCAGCAGAAGTGTAGGAAATGGAGGAACACGGGACACAAACACGTGGGAAACGAGACGTCATTAATTCCTTTATTTGTAGAACAACTCGTTCATTTATTCAGATCATCTCCATTTGAAATGAAATTAGATCAATGTATTTTCCTTCTGAGAAAAGCTTGTACAGTCAGCAGACAAACTCCTAAGTGTGCAAGGAGGAGAGAGAGGGATAGAGAAGAGAGGAGCTTAGTTCGCAGCTAGATCGTCTGAATGAAGTGATCAGTTTTTGTTACTACAGTAGCTGCAGAAGTTAACACTGAGATATTAAGAAAGTCCTACTAGAACAAAAATTCAGTATGAACATTCAAGTGTTAGAGGAACAAATCCTGACGGCCTGAGTTAAAACGCACTTTAGAGTAAATCGAGACAACAGTATTGCCTTCTCAGAGGGTGAGCCTTGAAATGTCTTGACTGCTCCCAAGACAGGGAAATCTGGAACAGCTGCCCGTGCATTTACATTTCACAGTCCTCCCAGAATGGGGATACATTTGTATACAACCCTCACCCTCTGTTTTATGCAGATGTGATACCTAATATCTGAATGTCTAGGTGAATGAACAGTGATAAATATAATCTGTCTAGACCTGAGTAAGTAACTGAATTGGTGTTCCCTGATAAATTAGCCAAGCTGAAGAAGCCAAAGACCTGTAAGATGCATCAGGTGGTGAAGCCTGATGAGACAACAGTAGCTAGCGTTGAAGTGGGAGCTGTCAGAGTAGGGGGAAGGCCACCAGGGAAGTTATTCAAAGACCGGTTTTGGAAGAGATTATTTAGTGTTGTTATCAGCAGCCTTGGCACGCAAAGCCAGGAGCATGTTAATCATAATGGCAGGTTACACAAGCTGAGAGCCATCACCTGTACAAAGGAAGATCAGAACACTAGATGGGAACAGCTTTGGGACCTCAAGGGCTACAGTAATAGAAATAGTACTAATGCAAGGGCTTACCCTGAGGGACTGATAACAATTTCTACTGCAATCTGGAAGGAGGAGTGGGGGGTGTATGGTGATTTAAACATATTGGTTAATGATCACAGGTGTCCACAGCTGATCTAACAATAAGGTAATGAATTCTGAGGATGCAGAAAACTAGTAATGTCCTTGTGCAAGGGACTAGGGATTCCTCTCCAGGATGCAGTTCTGGTCACCCGTATAGATGAAGGATGAATTCAGACTGAAACGAATACAAGAAAGACTGGCAAGGGGAACAGAATAGCTTTTCGTGTGAGCAAAGAGGATATTAATTTGGCCTGCATACCCAAATAGTTAGATAATAGGGAGAGCATAAGAAGGAGTATAAGTGGTGTCTGTACAGGCGGCAGGAGCATTCCTGTCCCCAGGGCATGAGAGCAATGGAATCCAAAGGGCCATGCTGGAGCATAGGCAAATAGGGGAGTAGATGGCTTCCAGCATGCCACTCTGAAATGGAAGTGTGTGTGGACAGTGCTAGGAAGCCCTAATGTTTCTAAGGATGGGTTTTCTAAACGCTGATCCTTTTTTCTGGGTAGGGGTGAGAGTTAATAACTCAGTTTCTTCTCACTCCAAGTATCACCTTTGCTTTGATGACAGTCCCACAGGGATCAGGCTTACAGGACCAAACAATGCATTTCTTTTTCCTCCTTCTCTGGCTGTTGTCCATGTGCTGTCCTTAACATAATGACTGTCTTTTCTCTTGGTCTCTCTTGTGTCTCCAGACCAGCCGACCAGGGCTGCTGAGGAACTTTCCTCACTCTTGGGAGAGCACAGCAGGCATGTGGAAGGGATTCAGAAAGGAGGCTGCAGAGCACCACTGTAAACCACTCTAACCTAAAACTAAGCGCGTAAGAATATAGCCATTCTGCCATCCTGATTCAGACCAAATGTCCTTTTAGTATCCTGTCTCTATCTAAATTCAACAGCAGATGCCAAGGAGAGAGCGTAAGACTGGAATGAGTACTTTGCTGAAATATTTTTGCAGCCTCAACTGTTTTCAGCTGCAGGAATTCCTGAGCTTCAGCAGTGGCTTTGTAAACAGAAGGGGGACCTGCCAGGGATGTTGTAAATGAGTCCAGTTTGAGGCTTTTTGAAGACGGTTGAAGGCTGAAAGGAGCTTTTAATGAAAGTCTGGCTCAGCTTGTCTTTGAAATTTTGTTTTAGTGCTTTTGGGATTTTGAGCAGCTAACTCTTTAATAGGTATCTTTTTATCATTTAAAATTAAATACGTACAAACATTAGTAGTTATTAGTAGTTGTGTATTGCTTTCTGGCACTCGCAAGTCTGCTCTGACTACCGGTGTTGTGGAGAGGCAGCTATTAGCACGGAAATACTCAAATTTACAGTTGATTTTCTGGACATAATAGATACCTACAGAACTTTATATCATGCATTGATTACATCAGGTAAAACTGCAAGCTATGTAACAGGAACTAAATGGTAAGTTTAAAAGAGTTTCTTTCCTTTGCTGTCATAGGCTATTAAAAGATCTCGGAAGTGTTGGAGATATAAGAACCTGTTGAGGAACTGTCTAATTAATGATATTATAGTGGGCAAAATAAAGAATCCATTTGAAGGTGGAGCGTAACTTCAGATAACATAAAAAATGCATGTGCATCATTAATATTTTAAATTGGTGCAAAAATGAGTATAAATATATTTGGTACAGCCTATATCCAAATGATTTAAAAAGCATATATATACACATGGAAAATAGTTATATATCAATTTGGCCACTTTTACTTATAAGACATAGTACTTGCACGGAGACTGGTGTCTCTCAGGTTTTATTTGCAGTCCTCTGTGAATAAAGTATGATGGAGTGTGAGAGGGGCAAAAGAACCAAACGTTTAGTAGTATTGTGCCCATGTTTATAGACGACAGAATTCCCACTGCCCTGCAGCAGCTGCTAGATTTGGCCTTATGCCACCAAAAATGTCTTTATAAAACTTCCTGCAGTTCCACAGTGTAACTTCGTTGCCATGTATTTGACTTCAGAAGGGATTATTGTATTCATTATCTCATGCACCCAGCCACTAAGTCTGTAAAAGCCCAATTCAGACCCCGCTGAAGCTTATGGGAGCTTTTCTGTAGACTTCAGCGACAGCTCTGGTAACGGTGCCCTGGGTTTCAGTTCATAAAATCTCGGTTTTGGGGCTTGTTTTCAGACACCACCAAAGCAAGATGTGGACAGAGATTTTTTTCATCTATGGTCTTTAATTGCCATGCAGAATAACACCACCGTTGTCACATCTCTAAATCAGCCCGTTGTGCAAGTAGCTCAGTCCGTCTGTGGATGAAAGTTGTTGCTGTCTGATGGACATCCATTTTCATGTGAAAGGAGTTCCTAATAAGTTCACCCCACCCCTATTGATTATTGGCAGTATAAAATACAGATGCCAGAGAATGTTGTGTTCATTAGATGCTGCAAACATTGTAGGTATCTAAGAAACTTAGTTTGACCCTGAAACTGTATGTTGAATAGTAAAGCCAATGGAGCCTGGGAAGTGAAACCAGCTTTCTAGTCCATTTTGCTTTTTAAAGAAGATAGGTGTAAAGGAGAAGCTCAGCTTTCTTACTTTTCTGAAAAGAGAAAGAATTTGTGAATTTAGACAGCTAAGTCCATACTTAGCCACCCTATTACGTACCCGAAGTTTTGGAAGGCGATGGGCATGCACACTGTCTAGTATCTATGCATATTACCTGAATAACAGTCCTGGATGGTTTGGAGCTGAACAACTGAGGCCAGTGTGTCCCCAGCTGATAAATGGGAGATGACACCTAGAAAAGACCACTGTTTTGGAACTTGCTGTACCTGCTTGATTCCAGTCTGACGTTAGCACATCACTTGGCTGCTGCAAAGTCCATCTTCCTTGCCAACGGACAGCGGTTGCTTCTTTTAGCAGCTTTTAGCAGTTTCGTGCTTCTCAGTGAAGCAGTTTGGAGCTGTATGTGGAGGTAATAATTGATTATTAAAAGGTAATAAATTGATTACCAGAGGTGAAAGCATGACTTGAGGATTCTGACTGCTTATTTTGCTTTCATGCTGTTAGTTTAATATTTTCACTGCTTTACTTTGTGTTTTGACAGCTTATAGTCAGGAGTCACTTTCATATGAGTACATATTTTTTGGTCTGTTGATTTAAATGAGCAGTTCTGAGAGCATCAGCATTGAGAAAATAATGTTTCTAACAATATGTCTCTTAATTTTGACATCCAAAAGGGATGAAAGTTCTCCTGTGGTTGGGAATTTCTCTCATCTGTGTGCTTTCTCTGGTGTGTTCAAAAGTGAAGTTTAAGGCTTTTCAGTCATTTTGTCTTTGCTCACTGCAGGGATGTTGGACTAAATGACCTTTAAAGGTCCCTTCCAACCCAAAACATTCTGTGATTCTGTGCTTCTGCAGGAACACAAATAAGATATCACTCCAGCCACTCAGACATCAGTTCTCAGAGCATTTACAGAGACTTAACTATCTTTGAGGCTTTTATGTTATTTTCTCAAAGTTTCTTCAAACTGGCCAACAGGCTAAAAGTTTATTGCTGGATGTGATGAGGCAAGCTTGTGCTCAGGGGCATAGGCAGTAGGAACTCTTAAGCCTACCTTTCTTTGGGATTAGGCTGTTGAGTGGCATAGATGAATTGTATAGTTTTCATAGTATTAATGACAGCCAAAGTCTGCCTTCTTTTTTCTTTTTTCTCTTTCCTTACAGGTGTGTCTGCATTTTCATTGCCCTTTGCTATAATGCTGTGGGCTGAAGGCTGTAGGAGGTCAGCATATAAAATCTTACTTATCAAAATGCAAAGTATTTTGCTGAGTGACCTTCCCAGTTTCCTGGAGATGCCATCTATTTATGTTAGTAGCAGTGCCAGGCGGAGTGGTTTCTAAAACTGAACAGCAGTCAATTTATTTTCAGGTACCACTCCATTTGGGGTCACAGTTAGGATAACCAGAGCTGCTCTCCAGCACAGGAAACTGTGAAGGTCACGCTGCCTAAGTGTTGGCATCTTGATGAAAGAATGTAAACTACTGCTGTTACTACTGCCGATCAAATGGGCCTAACCAGAATGAAGTAATTATGAAATCCTCCCAAAAGATCATGAATATTCATGGATCAATTGCAAACATTTGAAGTTAATTTTCATTTGAGGAAATAACCCTGGTATTCCACTCTTGGTACATATGAATCAGAACACTCCTTGTAAGCTAAGGGCGAAGCGCTGTTGCTTGCTGCTCGGGCTCGCGGGTGCCACTGTGTGCACAGCAGCGGGTTTCTGCTGGCCAGGCAGCTCGGGAGCGCTCAGTGCAGCAGTGAGCAGCCTTTCTGTCCTCCCTCCAAACCACCATGGTGTATTCACTGCGGCAGCAGCCAAAATGGTCACCTAGCTGCCTGGGGTGTGGGGGATGCCAGTGTCATGCAAGTCTCGTAGACAGGTGCTTGTCTGTGCTGAGGTGGCCCTTGCCCTGCCCTTTCTGCAGGGACTGTCACCAACGGTGGCTCTTCAGCTTGTGTGACTCCAGCTAGTGACACTGGCAGCAGCTGAGCTGCAGGGAGGTCAGGCCTGCGGAAAAACAATCCGTTTGCTTAGCCTCTTGAATGAAGAGGGGAGAGTCTTGCTTTAATCACTCTACTGCTCTACCCTGTGAAGCCCGTGGGAGCTGGGGGCAGCAGTGCTACAAGCCAAGATGCTGAGCAACAGGAGTGGGTCCTGATCATCATGCTGATGGAGAGTGTTGGAAATGCCCTGGCTGGATGTCTCTTTGCTGTGCTCATGCCAATATTAGCCATCAAAGGGGCTGGTGGGAAGGCGGTTTCCAGAACGTGTCCTCAGCATATTGTCAGGGGATGTTTCCTCATGTTTCTTTCTTGCTATGTGTTTTCTCCCATCACTGCCCTATAAGCAGAGGCGCTGGCCAGCCAATCTCCAGCCCCTCCCTTCCCAGTGCTCCTGCTGTGCTGCCAGGGTGCAGGCAGCATACAGGAGAGGCAGACAGGCTTCTAAGCTGCCCCCCATTGCTATTTTATAGCAGATATGAGTGTTGCCTTCTCATAAAAAGCAACCAAATGTCTTCAGAGAGGTAAGCAGAGCCAAATGTCTCTTCCCCAAGTAAGGGAGCCAATCAAGGAGGGTCATGGGGGGAGGGAAAGCTTTTCCCTTCTCTTTGTGAGTGTACCTTGGTAGAAATTCGCACAGATCCTGGCCGTGTGTAGAGTCCTTAAATTACTTAAAATCTTGATCACTATTGGTTTTAACTATGTTTTCTTCCTCCTGTAAATCACAGCCTATTTATTGCACACATTTTCTTAACCAGCGGTATTGCTGGTTTGGGGGAATCTAGCTTTAACTCCAACATAGAGTTGCTGAGCCTAATTAGCTTCCTGGATTAATTGAGCTTCTGTTTTTCAGCTAGAATTTATTAGGAGCTGGCACTGTGATGAGAGAGACCGCTAGGATCCTTTTCCTTTTTGATTATCTTTGAGCTTTGTTTGTGTTTTTTTAACGGTTGCTTGTGAATGATGTTTGGCTCTGTGCTGAGTTGGAGTACAGATGGGAGAGGGATCATTTTTTCCATTTTCAGTGCAGTCCTCTTTCTGAAACCATCACTGGTCTCCAGCAGAACTGCCCTCCCAACCAATTCCTCCCTCCCACCCCAATGCTTGCTCTTGCTGGGACTTTAAAGTACATCTGGATCTCTGAGCCCTCATTTGAGTAACACGTTGACCTGTAAATAAGGGCTTAAGTCTTCAGTTTGATATTGCCAAAGCACAAATCATGCCTGAAACAAACCACGTAAATTCACGTAGCTGAGGCAAAGACCGCAAGGAAACATTTTCTCTTGTTGGTTGAATTATTAGAGTGAAGCTCATGCTGCTTTAACTCCACTGGTGGCACAAGGCAGAAATGAGAAGATGGAGGAGCTGTCTTTCTCTGTGCTTCTCCAGGGCTAGCATAGCCGTGTGCAGTTCAGACCTGGGCTGAGAGTGTCAGAAACCATGCGCTTTTTAATATGTAGGTAAAAGTGAAGTTTGTTTGATAATGACTGCTTTATTGTGAGATAGTTCTACTGTGGATAAACTTGAATTGCTGAGATCAGTCAGCAGGACCTCCAGAGACTGGGACCCTTTAATGTCATTTTTGTGTAACTGGGTACTCCTTGGCTGTTTTGTAGACTGTTTAGGTTTCATCGGCTTTGGGAGCAACTTGTTCTTGAATGAGCCCCTTTTGTGGTGAGAGGGACAGTCTGTTTCAAGGAGTCAGAATAGCTGGAGATATTGAAACTTTGTCCTTTGTTTTCTTTGCTGTCTGGTGGAAAGAAACAAAAGATGCTATTTTTTGTGCATCTGTCACGTGCTTGAGTTTTGTCAGAGGCACAAAGATTGTTCTGCAATTTGAAATTTGCATAGTTAGGCTCTTAAAAATAAGAATTATAGGGGGCAACCCCCTACATTTTATATACATTTTGTAATACTAGAATTCAAGTATAAGTCCTCCCATCCCATACTTGTTTGCAACACCACCTTTCTCCTGCCCTTAGCTGCAGTTTCACATCCTTTACAGATGTGGTTGTGATTTTCCCAGTCCATGAACCTGAGCATAGTACCCCCTCGGTGTAGTCCTCTCAGCTGGCTCCCCCTTCCCCTGTGCAGTAAGCGCAGCTTTCTGGCTTGTGCTAGCGTACCACATACAACAAAACTAATTGCAGTGGCAGTGGAGATTTCTACTTTGCTTAATTTTCTCTTTAAGGCTAGTCAGCTTCCACCTGGAACAAGTTCATTAGTTCCCCAATGCCTCATTTCACCAGGTGAAATATTGCCCAGGTTAAAGGTCCAACATGTTACCCATCTTTCTGCAACTGCCTCGCTTTGTTCTGCTAACAAAGCCACGCTTACATGGCTGAGCCTTGGAGGGCTTTATCACTCCACCTGGCCTCATTTTGCCTGTGCCTACACACACTGCTCCCATTTCGTCTCTCCCTCTATCAAAATTATTATCAGAAAGGAAAGTTATAGATGAGCAAACTATACTGTTTCATCATGAAATCAGTAGTTACACACCTGTAACATCCACTATTGGGTTTGTGCCCTTTAGGTTATAAACTGTCCTCTGAAGAGATTATTTCTGTGCAATAAGAGCCAAAACCAAATGGAGTAATTATGTGGTTCCATTGTTATGCAAGCATTTATTTCTATGAATAAAGCAGTGCATCAGCACAAGGGGACAGAGTTAAGACTTCATGATCAAAAATAACTATCATAGTTGCTGTGATTTTTCCTTTGTCATACCTCTATAAATAATTAGATTACAAGACACCTGAGGGCGTACATCATCTGATCTCGTAACAGTAACACCTTGAGGGACTTGACAACTTTCTCCTTTTGGCCAAGTGCCTAGGAAGACACTAAGCTATATGATTAATAGCACAAACACACACCCTTGCACATCCTCAAGCTTAGTTCTAATACTGTATTGTATCCCTCATGAAAGGTTATTATTTCTGTTCCCGACGGTGCTGCCATTGTCACTGAATAGCCAAAATCCTCATAGCAATGGGGTGAGAGGAAAGGGGAGACAAAGAAAATATTTGTTATTAAGGTAGGGGAAAAAATAAAACCAAAACAAAGCATATAACAGAATTGGTTAAATAACTCCACAGAAAAATCATTATTCCAAGATTTTACCTGGATCTTCCTCTCCAGTATTTCCTCATTTTGTGGAACAATGCTGTTTGCCTCTCCCATACAGAGAAAGAGATGCTGAGCAACGAAAACTCCTGCAAATTTCCTGAGCGTAGTATTTATTCTTATTGCTTCATTTTCTATTCATGAATTCTATTTTACAGCCCTAAACAAAAGCAATTACCATTTTCCTCTTTTCTGTGTAGCTCACTTGAAGCACATTGCTCGCATGGATTCTCATAACGCTGAAGGACCTGACACAGGAGGATCCAGG
>NW_010417910.1:41198-50638 GCF_000710305.1 Buceros rhinoceros silvestris | reverse complement strand
TGCCCTGCCCATGCTCTGCCCTCTCACTCTGACCTACACCTCACCTGGGCAGCATGATGCAGTCAGCCATGTCAAATTCTGGTGGGGTTATGGGGTTCCTCTGCTAGGTATCAGTGGGCAGCTGAGGGACTCAAGTGGGGAGAGGGGCCTTGGAGGTCAGGCCCCAGTTAAGCACATCAGTGGGAGCAAGAGGTGAGGAAAGAGGAGATTAGTACTTCGAGAGTGTCTAGCAGTGATGCTAGACAGTCTGGTGTAGCTGGTTAGACCACAGCATGGAGGTCTGTTGGGCTGTTTTGATGAGGAGCTGGGCATGGGGATCATGGTGTGGGAAAGAGAATATAGAAGAAGGCTGGGTGAGGAAAGCCCAGGACAGACACTGATAGAAGAGAACAGGATTATCTGATGAGAGAAGATCATGGCAAAAAGGATCTGAACACGAGAGCACAGCTCTCACACAGCACAGGGAAGAATTGAGATACTCCTGAGTCTCTCTGCTTTTCTACAGACTACAGACAATACTAGCAAAGCCTCGTGGTAAATTGTGTCATGTTCTCCTTCTCTGCTGCTTGTCCATACCAGAGATGGCAGCTGGCTACTGCTGCCAGCTAGTTGGCTGGTTCAGCACCTGAGGGTTTTTAATACATAGCAAGGTTCCAGGCTTGCAGGTGTGTCATTGAAACGTATACACAAAACCACAATAAATTACATAAAATATATATAATAAGAGCATTTAGATTGTTAAATCAATCACTACAGGGGCAGGAAATGTTGAAATTAAGGTGGCAAACTTACTTTGGCCCCATGGGCTATATACTGTGTTGTCTTCGTCCGGTCATTGTTGTCTTTGTTTTTGTTCTCTCTGTGTGGTTATCATCAATAAATTCCTTCCCTAATTTGTAGCAGAAGGTGGAAGACATATGGAAAATGGGTCCAAGGGCTGTGGAGAGAAGGGAGGGATTCTGAAGGGAGCTGGTACCACCTTCAGAACTGGCTCTGGCAATGCCCTAAAATTTTCAGATGTGCTATTAATTGTATGTTCCTGTTTTTCTGGGTACGCAGATTGAGAACCAGCTGCCCCATTTTCTTTGGAAGAGAAGTTAAAGTTATCTGTACTTTGAATATTAAAGATTATATAATGCTCAGTTCTCTGAAAGATCAGTGCTTCGCACTGAACACCTATGCTTAGTGAAGCCTTCAATGCTTCAGGTATTTTCAGAGGATTATGCACCTCACCTCAGAGACATTCATCAGATACTACACTGATGAGCTCCACAGAAACAATAACCTTCTGGATTCAGAGCTGAGTTTGTATAGTCCTAACAGGAGATGAGACACAAGTCAGCACATTAAAAGGCAAGGATTAAATGAAAGACTGAATAACTTCTTGTTCAGTGCACTCTCTTTATCCTGTGCCATGATTGAGGCTGGGTTCTTGTGAAAAATAGTATCCAGTCCTGAAATTAGAGGCTTAATGCATGTAGGCAGGTGGGATTTATGTGATGTCCAAGGAAATGTATCAGGATCTTGCATATTTAATTCTTCATTGTTAGACTCTGTATTGTTTGAATCTGAGTACAATTACTCATTCATGAGGGAGGAAAATATAGATATATATGAGGAGCACGAAGATGTATATTTTTTCTTCTTACTGAGCAAATGAAAGGACTAATTTACACTGATCCCAGTTGCTGGTGGAATCTCAGAAGAGAAGAAATAGAGAACACGGTGCTCACTGCAGCACTGCTACATCTCTCTTTGGGGGAGGTTTAATACCTGTGAGAGTTCCTTATAGTGGCTATTGAGAGAATCAGAAAACAGCACTATCAGTCCTCCAGTAGCTGCCGTAATGTGAGAGTGTGAAAATACAGAGGAAGTAAGGGAGCAGCACAGAGAAGAGAGAACTTCTCTCCATGTGCCGGGCTGCTACTCCATGGAACAAACTGGCAATCTGCACAGTTCTTCCTTTCTGGAACCTCTGTACTGTGCCTGCTGACGTACTTCCTAGAGACATCTGATTTTAGTTTCCTGCCCCCAGGGCTCCTGCCTCTGGACTTTTTCAGAGATACAGCTTTGCATACTTTATTTTGTTTTCTCTGGGGGGATATATTAATAGTATTTAGTAGTATTTTGCTGCAGCCATGATGATCTAAGGAGCTGGGCAAGAAAAGGTTTACAAGTGTGGGTGATGTATTTTATCAGACCAAATGATTCAGTTAGAAAAATGAGATAACTCTTAAGTACTGAAAAGGCTGCAGAATTGATTTACTGATTTACAGACTTTGGAATCTGAAGTGTGGTATCCTGGCCTCACCGTCGTTGTTCTCTGTGTGTTGTATCTCCGTATTCATGATGGGTAATGGTAAATTTCCTAAACTATAAAAACATTAGTGTATGGATAGAAATACATTTAAAATTAAGACAGGCATATAAAATGGAGTCATGGTGTTGCTCTGACATTATTTTATTGCTCCTGGAACGCAGTAGAAATGGGCCATTAGCATTCCTGAAGATGTCCCATTTGCTATGAAGACATTGGTGCATTGCACTATGCTACTATGAGAAACCTAGGACCTTCTGCAAGCCAGCCCCTGCTTAATACGAAGAACAATATGCACCCAGGAGCAGCAGCCCTTCTGTGATCATCTTCAAAATTTCCTGTGTCTTACTTCAGTTTGCACAGCCAGAGGATCAGCAAAGGTCTTCCTTCTCAAAGCTCTTCCGGTGCAGAAGTGCAGACCTTTTCTTTGTAAAATTTCTGCTTTCCCAGAAAATTGTGTTTTTGCAAATACCAGCTCTTGAATCACCTAATGAAACATTTCAGAGCTTTTCTTTTTTTCAGGCAGAAATAGCTTGCCAGCATTGAGAAGAACAAAATATCTACTATGTGTCTATCTTTTGTCAAGCAAATTTCAGTGAGACATTCAAAATATTTTACCAATATTTGACTTGATGAGGATAGAGTGAGTTGAAAATTAAGCCACAGATTTTTGTGTTATTATGTGCTGTTTGATTTTCTTTCTTTCCTTTAGAACTTTGTAGATGCTGCTGTGAGAGATCAGTAAACCCTGAACAGGTGAACTTGTCCTATAAGAATGTCCAGAATTGACAAAAATCTGTTTCTTTCCTCTTTATTTTATTTTTCAGTACACAATAGTGACATAAGGCTAGTTATTTTGTCTGTGTGTGAAGTGAAATTGGTAGTCAAGATGCAAACTGTGCTGAATGAGCAAAGTCTGAAATTAGAAATCCGTGTTGGCTGGACTTTTTTGCTGCTAGGTTTCAGGCTTTAATCCTAAACAAATCTGCCCTTTAGTTCCTATTTGGTCCATGTCAGAGGATCATTTGAATTATAGAACAGGTATTTCCTCTGTATCGTTGTTCTTCTTGTAAGTGTGTATTTCCGTGCAAGGCAGATGGCACAGATTATTTTATATTCATCATGCATATACCTCTAGGAGAGCCACGCTGCAGTGTGCTGATGCTGGCTGCGTGCGTTGTGTATTCTCAGGAGACCGACATGTTCTGAATGTATTCTTTTGCCCTTTCCCCTGTTGTCTCATGTTTTGCTATGATAGAAGCACTAGCAAATGAAAGGCTTGTTATTGATTTCTGTGCAGATGTTAATAATTTCCATGTAACTCTGCATTGGAGTGGCAGTAACTGATGTACAAAATTTGACATCTTAATTAGTCCTTGACGGAAAGGAGGGACACTAACCTGAGATACAGCAGCCTATTAACTCTGGATTTGTGGATTCAAAGCAGCCTTAGGTCACAACTGAAATGAGTGAGGCTCTCTCTGTACAGTCTTTATGGATGTTTGCTTCTCAGACACCTGTCTTCAATGTGTCCCGAGCAGATGGAAGCAGAAATCCTGAAACAGAAAAATGTTTTACTTCCCATATTGCTAGCCTAGCTGAAATTGCAAGTACTGGAAGTCTCAGGAGAAGCACAATTTATGAACTCCCCAGACTTACTGCTAAATACATCAAAATCTACATCCCAAATGCTGTTGTTCACTCAATCAAAAAGAGAGGTTAAAGAATTCTGGTGTTTATCTGTCAGTCCCATCCAGTAGATACAGCTTCAGTTCCCAGCAGTTGCAGCTTTATGCAGTATTTCCTTGAGTTGGAAATATTAAGGGACAACTGCATCACAGGTCATTAGCAGATATTGATCAGTAAGCCCCAAAAATCTGATCCCCAGCCACCGAAAGTATTGCTGTCATTACAAGAGTGAAAGCAATCCTTTTAGCAAGAGGTAAATAGCAGGCTGTTGCTGTCTTTGCTTTCAGCCAAATGTAACTATCTTCCACAACTTTTAGTGTAGGAGAGGCTCTCTTCAAGAGGATGCCATCTCCCAACTAACCACCAGATATCTTGTGCACTTTGTAAGTAAAGCTCTCTTAAAAATTATATTGTGCATTTCTGACTACAGGGTTAGACTGACCACCATGGAATCATTATTTATGCTGTTAAAATTCGTATTCTTAGTTCAGTCACAGACAGCCCCGCAATAAAGTATCAGCATTTCAAAAGCTCTCCTATGCTGAACAATAGAGCAAATGGCAAGAAAAGAAAATTTGATTTCAACTTCAGTGCAAGAAAAGATCTAATGTTAAAGAATAATCGTGCGGAGTCGTAAGGCTTGATCATTTTGTGTTTCACCTGCATCATCCAAAATTAGTTTCAGTGATTTAACTGTTATTGAGTTACCCAGTGCCCTAGAGGGCAAGAAAGAATTTGGATCTAGTCCTCTACCCTCTTGTCCTCCAGAGCTGGGCCAGAGTTTGCTTGCACACTGTGCACTGGAAAAGGGCAGCAGTTTGATGCTTGCTGCAGCAATAGTTCATCCCCAGCGCCGGTCTGCATCTCTATACCGGCAGCAGTAAGAGCGTGGAAAGACTGAGGCCGGAAGACAGAAAGGGGGAATTGGGAAGGAAGGGCAAAGTTTACATTATAGTCCAGGGTGTTTCAGCACGCTTGGCTGCAGACATAACAGTGCAAATCTGAGGAAGGAAACTAATTAGGATTCCATTAAAAAGAGCAGAAAAAAATCTTGCTGAGACCCTAGTCACATCATGATGGTCAAAGTGAAACCTTGCTCTCTAATGTAGCCTTAATTCACTTTGTTTTGCAGAGACAGCAAGCTCACCATGTTGCTTCGGGAGTCCTTGGGGAATATGAACTGCCGCACCACAATGATAGCTCACATTTCAGCCACGGCGGGGAACTATGCTGAGACGCTGTCCACCATCCAGATTGCTTCAAGGGTCCTCAGGATGAAGAAAAAGAAAACTAAGGTAGGACAATGTTTAACTCCCTTCTTGTAATGGTGGAGGAGGGAGGAAGAAGGACCCTGGAGGCTCCTTAATAGAGTCGAGCAGCATGTAACAAAATCAGTAATCGATTCCAAAGCGTGTGGGTTGTGTGTCCCCTGTCCTAGGAGAGTGGCTTAGAGTACACAGCAGAGAGCAGGGAGTGTTAACGCTTCCATTTCGGATACAGAGGAGAGAGCTCAGACATCTCTGCTATAGCAGCGCTGTAAGCTGGCCTCCTTTAATGATACAGCTGTCAGAGAGCATGTATTTTCAGTTATGCTCTTAGTGCTAATGAAATAATAAGGAACGAAACTGCTGCAGAGTTAAAGGAAATTGGAATTAATGAAGAATAAGTTTCCTTGTGCTTCTCAGAGAGAAAGCACAGGAGCAAAATAAACGCAAAGCAGTGTGTCCATTGCCAGCACTGATGCTGTGATGATTCCCACTGCTTTTAAATATGAGTGATACACGTTCCAAGAAGTAGAGTGAGGATGGGCTGTACTCACGTTTGTATTTTAGAGTACTGGTTCCTTCTGTACAGCTTACAGTGTGAATTGGGCACAATGAGTGGAATTTATGCATTTCATTTAAATTGACAACCTATGGACTGACAAAACCTTTTTTGTTAATGGATTGAATAAAGACAAGGGAAGGGATTCACTCCACACAGCATCACAGCAGTGTGTCTCCAGAGACCTCTGAGCGCACGTTATACAATTCCGCACCCTAGTAGTATGACCAAACAGGGATTGTCTCTATTTTCTGTGCCTAATTTGTGAAATGAGTTTTCTTGTTCCTCTGCACATATGCACACACACAAAATCAGCAAAGCCTTTTCTAAATACCTGATTTCTTTAGCCAGGCTTAGTTAAAGGATGGATCCTAACCCATTTGTTCAGTACTTTTTTTGAAGGTCTCATGATTTGGAGTGGGACACAGAGTTGGGGCATTGGGTTCTCCATTGAACACTGTTGTGTGTTTGCTGTAGAACTGTGAAGAAGCTTCAGATCTCTGGGCCTTAGTTTAGAGATTTCTCAGTTTAGATGTGGCTGTGACCTTTTTGTGTCTGGATTTTGTGCAAGCAGCTGTTTGCAATGTTGAAATGTTCTGGTCTGTCTCTCATATTGCAGTACACATCAAGTTCTTCTGGAGGAGAGAGCTCTTGTGAGGAGGGCAGGATGCGGAGGCCAACCCAACTGAGGCCTTTCCATTCTAGAAACACCGTCGACGCAGACTTCCCTATTTTGCATTTATCAAGTGATCCTGATTATTCATCCAGCAGCGAGCAGTCATGTGACACGGTGATTTATGTTGGCCCAAATGGCACTGCCCTTTCTGATAAAGAACTGACAGATAATGAGGGTCCCCCTGACTTTGTTCCCATAGTCCCAGCTCTGCAAAAGGCCAGAAATGAAGGCAGGTTGGAGGAAGTTAGTGATTCAGAGCCCAGCACGTCTGAAAGAGACTGCCTGAAATGCAACACCTTTGCAGAGCTCCAGGAGAGGCTGGATTGCATAGATGGCAGTGAAGAGACTGACAAATTTCCCTTTGAAGAGATGCCTGCTCAATTTAGCTTGGACCAGATGTCTAAGTGCTCTGTCTCAAGCCAGCTGGCAGAGCTAAGCCACTTAGCAGAGTCAGATAAGGAAGATCCTATGGCAGAATGTCAGCATCCTGATAGAGAAGCCAAGGAAAATATAAATGCAACACCCAGCAAAACTAAGAGAAATCACTCCCCTGTTCCTTCTGGAGCTCTTACTAATGTTCCAACTCCTTCTTCTCCCAGGAGTGTAACAGGCAGCTCTAGTAAAGAGCTTAGCTCTTGTCAGTTAGCACACAGCACCAGCTTGCAGAGCAGCAGAGAAGGTCTCAACACCTGTGGATTTGTGGAAGGCAAGCCTCGGCCAATGGGGTCACCGCGGCTTGGCATTGCAAGCCTCTCGAAGACATCAGAGTACAAGCCACCAACTTCTCCTTCCCAGAGGTGCAAGGTCTATACACAAAAGGGAGTCCTGCCCAGCTCCACTCCCCCACCAGCTGTCCTGAGTAAGGATACTGGGATGACATCTGGTGAATCTTTATTGCAGCCAGAAGTCCGGACCCCACCTGTAGGCATGAGCCCTCAGATCATGAAGAAGTCTGTGTCCTCCAGCTATGGGGATTTTGAAGAGACCATTGTCGAGGAAGATCAGCAACATAGCATTTCTCCAGAATCCAAAAAGGAGATTCTGAGCACCACCATGGTGACTGTGCAGCAGCCGTTAGAGCTGAATGGAGAAGATGAACTGGTATTCACCCTTGTAGAAGAGCTAACCATCAGTGGGGTCCTTGACAATGGGCGCCCAACCAGTATCATCAGCTTTAACAGTGACTGCTCTGTGCAGGCTTTGGCCTCTGGGTCTAGGCCAGTCAGTATTATCAGCAGCATATCTGAAGATCTTGAATGTTACTCCAGTGCAGCTCCTGTGTCTGAAGTCAGCATCACACAGTTCCTTCCAATTCCAAAGTTGGGCCTAGGTGACAGATCCCAGGATGATGGCAGCAGGCGCTCATCCATCAGCTCGTGGTTGAGTGAAATGAGCACAGGGAGTGACGGTGAACAGTCATGCCACAGCTTCATAGCACAGGCATGCTATGGGCATGGGGAAGCAATGGCAGAACCCCCCGTCTCCGAGTTTGCGAGCACCATACAAAGTGCCAGCATGGTTTGTGTAGGTGACAAACAGAAGCCAGAGACTGACAACATGATTATACTGTCAGAAATGGGGGAGGAAGCTTTCAGCAAAGTGCCACCCATTAAAGGCTGTAAAATATCAGCTCTAGGGAAAACTACTGTCACAATCAAAAACACCACAAGCCTCAGCAGCTATGAAGGCTACATCCCAATGAAGACAAACATTACTGTGTATCCTTGTATTGCTGTTAATCCCTTCAAAGCACAAGACAATGACGACACTGTACTTGCAGTAACTGCAGACCCAAAGGTTGCTCATCCCCATGATGGGAAAGAATCCAGTGCTAAGAAGGATATAAAATTTGAAGACCCTTGGCTGAAGAGAGAAGAAGATGTAAAAAAGGATAGCTCTGGGAGCAGTGATGGGCCAAGGTCTGACACAGCCACAGTTTCAGCCAAGCCTGAGCTCAGCACAAAGCAGTCCTCAGCAGACAGGTTTATCAGCAGCACCAGCAGCAGCGGGGATGCCTCTCTCTCCCCAGGATCTGACAGTCTAAAGAGGATTGTGGATGGGTGTGAGGTGGCGGCATCCAGCCCTGCAACCCAAAGCCCTGCTCATTCCGGTGATGGCTTGAAGAATGGCAGCCTCCCACGAGGGCTCCCTAAGGCAAGCAAGCTGGAGGAGCCTGACAGTCACCTTCATCTCATTGCCACTGACAGCAGTGGAGTCAGTTCTCCTCCCCTCCCCCAGTTTTCTAAGGCTACCCTTGACAAGAAAATGGCCTCTCCCAAACACTGTGTCCTCACTCGTCCCAAAGGGACTCCTCCTTTGCCACCAGTGAGAAAGTCAAGCTTGGATCAGAAGAACAGAGCCAGCCCCCAGCACAGCGCAGCTAGCAGCACCACGAGCAGTCCCTCCAGCCAGCCCGGGTCCTTCCTGGCCAGCTTCCCTGAGGAGCTGAATGCCAAACAGAAGGGCCCTGGCATCGACAGCAGTGGCAG
The DNA here is from genome assembly GCF_000710305.1 of Buceros rhinoceros silvestris. Classification (NCBI taxonomy): domain Eukaryota; kingdom Metazoa; phylum Chordata; class Aves; order Bucerotiformes; family Bucerotidae; genus Buceros; species Buceros rhinoceros. The sequence continues at coordinate 41,643 of NW_010417910.1, read as the reverse complement.
CAACAGCAGCAGCAAACTCTTTAGTGCCCCTGGCCAGCTTCCCTGAGGAGCTGAATGCCAAACAGAAGGGCCCTGGCATCGACAGCAGTGCAAGCAACAGCAGCAGCAAACTCTTTAGTGCCAAACGGGAGCAGCTCGCCAGCAGGACCAACTCCCTTGGGAGGTCCACAGGAAGCCACTATGAGTGTTTGTCACTGGAAAGAGCAGAAAGCCTTTCCTCTGTGAGCTCCAAAATGAGCCCTGGCAAAGACACCACCATGCCTAGGGCTGGAAGAAGCCTCAGCCGCAGTGTCATGTCCTCACAGTCCAAGATCTCTGCAGTCAGTAAGCTCCTGCTGGCAAGTCCCAAGGCCCGCAGCTTGTCTGCCTCTGCCACCAAAACGCTCAGCTTCTCAACCAAGTCTCTGCCTCAGTCTGTAGGGCAGAGCTCCAGTTTGCCCCCAAG
>NW_010417910.1:33896-41185 GCF_000710305.1 Buceros rhinoceros silvestris | reverse complement strand
CAGCAGGAACCGGGGCTCAAGCCTTGCTTCCAAATTACCCCTTCGGGCTGTCAACGGGCGTATTTCAGAGCTGCTCCAAGGCAGCACCAGTACGAGAGGCTTACAGCTGCGAGGAAGCTCAGAGGCAGAGGAACGTGGGGGCCTTCCTGGGGATGAGAAGCCAGCTGTTCACATGCTACCTTCACCTTACAGCAAGATCACTCCTCCTCGGAAACCTCACCGCTGCAGCAGTGGTCACGGGAGTGACAACAGCAGTGTCCTAAGTGGGGAGCTGCCCCCCGCCATGGGAAAAACAGCCCTCTTCTACCATAGCGGGGGGAGCAGTGGCTACGAGAGCATGATGAGGGACAGTGAGGCGACAGGGAGCGCCTCTTCAGCGCAAGACTCCATGAGTGAGAACAGCAGCTCTGCGAGCGGCAGGTGCCGAAGCCTCAAAAATCCGAAGAAACGATCAAATGCGGGTAAGCTTGTGGTGATGTGAAAAAGGAGCACAGATCAAAGCAGGTAACTAGTACAAGGTGGGGAGGCTAGCCCTCAAGGTGAGCTAGTTCAGTACCAGATGTGTCTCTAGCAGAGAATCAAGGCCAAGAAAAGTGTCCTAGGCTCTGAGTTTCTTCATTTTGCAACATGCACAAATCCTGTGTCGTTGCATTGCCTTTCCAGTGGAGTCTCCCACTCACCCATTTCGCTGAAGTTTACTTCACATGAACGTTTTTCCCTAAAACTGATTAGTATTACCACTGGCAGCCACATTCAAGTAGTTATTCATACAGATATTCTTCTGATTTGATTCCAGAAAGATGCTTTTGTGAGGCGGTGAAATGTAACTGCTACTCTTAAGCGCTTTGGGCACAAACTCCCCTCTTGGAATGCACGTGTTTCACCACCTCAAGACCAGCGTGCCGCTGAATATCAGTATCTATTGTAAGCCCATTTTTGCTTCTTGTGTGCCCTGCATGTCCAAAGGTGCAAGATGCCTCGCAGCCAAAAACGCCAATGAGTTCCTTCTTCCCACCTTCCATGCCTCTCGAAAGATACTATCCTGCCTCTGAGACTCTCATTTTTTAACTTTTGAGTTATGAGTCTTTCTTTTCCCAGTAACTTATTGATAACAAATAATAAATTGTATTAATAGTAATATATAGGAGCTACTGCACTGAAGTGCTTGCAAATCTGATACCTTTTTAATGATCAGAGAAAGGATCAGAAAGACTTTGTCTTTGTTCAGATATAACCCCAATAGCTTTCATACTACATCAGGTCTTTTTAATTAGATGGCAAGAGCCTCCTGGGTCATACCAAGAGTCTGTGCAATTGCAGCTGGTGCATTTTGAAAAAACTGCACATTGACATTGGAACTGGTGTGCACAGGTACGTGAAATACCAGTGGGTACTCTCCTATTCTTTACCGGTTTACATGGTAATAAATTGATTTTCCTATTTCTGAGGAGCTGTTCCTCTAATAGCTCCTTTCAAATATAAACTTTTTAATAGTATCTTGCAAGAAAATGCAGGATGATTTGTGTGTTGTGAAAAAGGAAAACAAAGCTGTCCACAGAGATGGCACGTATGCTGACAACTGGATTGTGTCTTGTGGAGAAGCTGTCCGTATAATATGGGCTTTTTCCACAGGACGTTTATATGCAAAAAATTTATCAAGTTCAGTGAAAATAGGCAGCTGTGCACATGAGGGAACAGGGAGAAAATGGCAATGTAGATTTATCCTTATTAGACACTAGAGAACATCCCCCACATCCCTAGGGGAGATAATTTAAAAAATTACACTAAGAAAAGCTTCAGGCAGAGCCTGCTCATTCTTGGACTCCAGAGTTCATCCCAAACTTAAATCAGCAGAAGGCCAGGATTTGTTAACCCTGATGCTCATAAAATTATTTGCTTCATTTCACTTCTTTCTGCTTGGATAGCACATTGGTGGCTGGACAAGGCTGGAGATACAAGTGAGAAAAGAAAAACACTGCGTTGCAATTACAGAGGAGCTTCAGATCTGTGTGTTGTACTTTATACCAGGGTTATGTTTTGGCTCACAGCTCTGGCTTTTGATAACCCCTATGCAGGACTGAACATTGTGTCAGTGGCCATGAAAAGGGAGTTATGAAAAGAGGGCTGTTGGAGACTCAGGTTTCAGGTTGCTCTTGTAGCAGTCTGAAAGACACACCTGGAGAGAAGAGGCTTTTCCATGGTCTAGTCAGCCTCAATCGGCGCAGCGACACTGGTTTGCAGAGGCAGTGAGCAAGGTGGGGAAAATGGGGAGTCTAAGCTTTGCTAATTTTTTACTGCCGTGTAATATCTGACCTGCCTTTTTCACCAAATGCAACTTTTTTGCCTGGCCAACAGATTAATCTCTAATCTCTTGTGTGGGTTAGTTTCTCTCTCCTTGGTTAGCAAGGTGGCAGCTGTCTAGCTATGGCTGGATCTGAGTATCTGGGGTGGAGGGTTTTCAGTGGAGGGCCTGTGGCCCTGGAAGTTTCCTGCCCTGGTGGGCTCAGCAAAGCCTGGCACATTGACCTCCCTTAATGGAATTTACAAAGCTTTTCTCTTAACTCAGCCTATCACCTGATGTGGGGAGATTCTGAATGCATCATCTCTGACACTTTAATTTTGAGAGTGATTCCCTACATCAGCAAGAAATTCTTGTATTGTTTTGAATTACTTGTGTTTGTGTATAAGCGCAACGAGGGGTTTTATGCAATTAAACAAAAAATCTTTACTACCTTCCATATCTCTAGCAGTAAATCTCTGCCCAGAAATTAATAAAGCTTCACTTTCTTATAACCCAGCTCTTGTTTGCATTTGGTCCTGCAGCAGTGAAATCATAATTCCGTTTTGATGAGTTTGATAATAGTATAGTTTTTCACATGTCAGCGGATTTATGATGGCATAAAGGATTATGACTTCAATGCAGGAGAAATGAAGGAGCTGAGATATAAGGGAGAATAGAGCTGTTCACAAATACCTTTTCATTCCATAATAAACAAAAAAAATCAAAGATTTGCAATCTTTCAGCCTTCGTAATACCTGCTTTCTATAGGTCTGGTTTAGCGTGAATTTTTTCTCATAAGGTACACTTATTATTGAAAAAGATAGCAGACAAAGGTTCTGAGCTCTTAAAAGACAGATATTATTTTAATACATAGTGTCAAGAGCATTGGACCTTTCTTGATTTACGGTCATAGATCCACTGTGCTGTAATGGATATGGCACTATAGATATGCTCATTTCAGGTCAAGCAACCTTGTCCACTTTATTTATGATTATTATTAACAGAAATGCTAGCTGTCAGACAGAATCAACATGAATCAGCCCAAGGCCCCTGTAAGAGGAGCTATAAAGAGTCTTCAAGAGAATCACCAGCGTCCCTGTCAGATCTCACAATTACTTTTAAAATTCTGACACAATGGAGAGACATAATTTTATTCTAGAGATTAAGATCTTGTCTTTCAGTGCTCTTAAGTGCATTATTTGTATGTGTAGGTGCTTCTCTTCTGGGTGTCATACATGAAGCATCAGACCTACACTGACAGCTTTTGAAAGATAGAGCTAGTTCATATCCTTCAGTGTTAGCCTTAGGTTAAATTTTGGGCTCTGCCTGGGTTCCTGTACAGTTCACAGACAGCCCAGTATTGTTACAAAAATAAAAATAAAATAAAATAAAAATACTCGCCTCTTGCATTCTGGTACCTATTGAAAAATCACGTGTTTACATCATGAAGCACATAAGCCTTCCCTCTGAAGCTAACATATCCATTTAATAAACATTCCCATCTTTCTGGTATTTAACATTGGTCCTGTAACATCATGTCAGCATATATTGCCCCAAAGTGACTGCTTATGGCAGAAACAGAGCTCTTTAGCCCTGATCTACTGCTGTACGTTTCAAAGCTTTGTACAGCTGTTCTTTAATCCACCCTGTGGTGTAAGTATTATTCCAGACCCGATTTTACAGGTGGAGAAATGAAGGCAGAGAATTTTACTGACTTGCCCAATGCCTACAGCTAAGTGGCAGCCAGATTCAGGGTTAAATTACAGGCACTTTTGACTGATCACCTCAACCCCAACTGCCTTGGCTGTGCATCCTCCCCTGCCCTTGCAGAGCAGTGGAGAGGAGGGTTTTACCTGTTATTTTCTTTTTGTGGCAATTTTTTCCCCAATTTTCTATTCCTCCTTCCCTCTTTGCCCACAAGCATCTCTACAACTATGTTTTCTCTGATTTCTTCACTCGCTCCATTAGCCTTTCCTTTCTAAGAAACAATTGGCATCTCAGCTCTATTTCTGGCTCTGGTTCTAGCCTCCTCTCTCTTGGGCAGGCAGTGCTGTCTTGAGCAAGGCACTGAAGTGTTAGGGCATGGTTTGTACAGTCATCACTAGCACCAATTATGTATATTTTTAAAAATTCCTCAAGTGCAATGGTCCAGTGCTGCTCCATAGAGAGGCAGCGATAAGGGTGCTTTATAATAGGTACATTAATATATAATTAACGTTTAAGAGGTAAATGCATTCCAGCTGAACTCAGTTTTACCAAAGCCTTATTTGTATCCCAGGAACACAACAGGTACGAGAGGGAGGCAGGCAGTGTAGCAGATTAGGACTTGCAAGATCCATGTTGTATTCTCTGGTGTGATAGTGATTCGCTGTATCACCTTGGGCAACTTGTGTAATTTCTGTGTTCTCTGGTTGCCTGCTCATAAAACTAGGTAACAGTGGCGTGAAAAAAAGTAACAGTAGGGTCCTTAGATCAGAAGTGTTACCTGCCTGCTTTTTGTTGTTCTGCTTTGGTTTTTAGAGTCTTTTCCCATGTTTAGTTCGAATGTACATGGGCATTACTTTCAAATAAATCTGAATGCAGAACATGACTGGATGATTTCAGAGGTGCAGCTTTGGTGCTAGCTCCAGGTCCTGCCCACTGTGAGCAAACAGCGAAGAGTGAGCCCAGGCTCTAATAAGGTGTACCAGCCAGGTCCTGTTTGCGTACTCATTTAATGTGCACAAATGCCTTGTTTCTGCCTTTTACCTCCCTCTCGTCCACATGTTATTTACCATTTCCTGTCCATTTACAGTATTTCAGAGCTGTCTTTAAGGAGACCTTCCCTGGGGACAGCAGAACAGGAGGGGCTCTGAAACAATTCATCATAGACAGGCTTTCTATGGAGATCTCAGGGACCTTCCTGCGGCTGTTTTCTTTCCTCTTCTTTTTGCGGATAGGATTGGGTGCTTAAGAGAGTTCCCGTACCATCTGACACTGAGATAGACCTAAGGGCTGCAATCCATCACTGCTTGCAGAGCTCTGTTGGAGATGGGACCTCTTCCAAGGAGTATGTCTCCTTTGATTTCTCTAGTTGAGGTTTTTGGAGCTGAGTCTGAGCCTGGAGCTTTACTGGTGCGGGGGCCTGTGCTGGCAGGGTGAAACACTCTGGCAGCACTCTATGGCCTTGGGGAGCAGCAGTGTGCAGCGGTCCTAACGTAGCGGTGAGGACTGCTGTCTGTTGGCTCATATGCATAGACATGGTAACAGGGGCAAAACCCTAGGACTTGGGTGTGGGAGGAAAATGTGGGAAGGACGGAGACAGCTGAAGAGGTGATGCTTAGGGGACAAAGTCCTTACCTGCAAAGTGCTTTCAAGTTGGGTCATTCTGGGCCAGTTCAGCCTTCTCGAACATTGAGTGTCAATGAGCACTCAATGTATTGAGTGCTAAAAGTATTGAAATCAAAAGTATCAATATCAAAAGTATTGAAAATGCTTTATTGAAAGTATTAAAAATGCTTTATTGAAAGTATTAAAAATGCTTTATTGAAAGTAAGGCCAAGCAGAAACAAGAGTGGGGGTAAATTAAGGTTTCCAGTTGCTGGCTTCCTGAAATTTAAACCTGTGCCCTGAGTTTGAGTTGTGTATCTCTGCATTTGCGGGACTCTGCTCTTGACAGTCAGTGATAGGATTGGGGGTGGAGGTGAGTGTTTGTGCACACACTTTAATCTTCTGACTCCTTGTGGCTCTTTCTCAGTACTAAGTTTCACCACCAAATCACAGCAAATTGCTACATGATTTTAAGCACTTTAATAAAAAGACAGATTGTTAAGACATGACAATAATTATCTACGATTAGAGTCCATTTTCTCTCTTACTTGTGTGCACTGGGTTTCACTGGTGGGATGGTTTTAAAGATGGAAATTTAGGGGTTCCTGGAAAGCCCTGAAAAGTCTGTATTGGAACATTCACTCTCTGGAAGCACTTAGCTCTGCCTACGAAAGCAGCACGAAAAGCTGGAGGCTGAATCTGCAGGCTGTAAATTATGAAAGTCTATCTCTGAGCAATATTGCAAAACATCACGTTTTGAAACATGGCCAAAATAATAATGATAAAACAAAACACCAAGAAAAAGAGCCTGAGCTTCTGTTGTTGAATCCAAGTGAAAAGGAATTGGGTTCATGTTTAGACTGCCTAAGGCATCGTGTGGGAAGCTGAAAATTGCCATTTGTATCACAAAGCCATAGGGCAGCTCCAGTGTTTCTACTTTAACTTGCTTACAAGTGATGGTAGCTAATTGATATCCTGCACTATACCTTTACCATGACAAAGGATGTTTAGAATTATACAGGAAAAAGCTGTTTGCATGCAGGTGACAGCTTTATGCATGTGACTGCTGGCTGGACAGCCCAGGAGGGAGAGGAGGGAGGGGAAGTTTGGGCTTCAGCTCCAAATTTTTTATTTTTTTTTTGTTGTTCATTAAAGCAACAGCATTGATTTTCCCAGGTCAAAGCCAGGCCATTTCATGCAGCAAATCTGTGTTGAAAGGGATCAGAGTAATCATTTTTTACACGCTTGACTACTGCATGCCAGCACTGAGCTTTCAGCCACATGAACACAGGAATGATTTAATAGAGGAAATGGCAGCAGGCTATTGTGCACGGTGAAGGCTCCATGTAACATGCATGACTGAGTCGGACACCATTAGGCTGGGTGTAAATAAAACCTGCTCCTGACACTGCCACAGAATTAGCTGACTGGAATTCCTCCACCACTGTCCTGTTGGGAGAGCATGCTCTGGCTGAAGAGCCCCTTCCCCCTCCAGCCTCTTCCTTTGCTGCCCAAGTGACTGACACAGCTATTCAGTGCAGTACTGTGGTAACAATAACCAGCTCCTTAAAAAATGCCACAGTGCTGTTAAACCAAAATTCAGCCCAACGTGAGACAAATATTTAGAAGAGATTCTGCTCATTTTTTGCTAGGGATTGTGGATGCTCGAAAACTCACCCACACCACCCCGCGCACCCCC
>NW_010417910.1:28971-33808 GCF_000710305.1 Buceros rhinoceros silvestris | reverse complement strand
ATGCTCGAACACTCCCCCCCCCCCCCCCACCCCCCCCTTATGTGCATCTTCCCTGGAGTGTCTCCCAGATAACTTGTCAACCTGTCACGCTGCAGCCCTCCCTGATCTACTTTCAGTAGTGCTCATTCACCAGCTCTAAACTGCCCTGAAAAGCTCCCTTTAAAGTGAGACATTAATTCAGGAAGCAAAGTTAAGAAATTAACTGGGTGGACAGAAAAAAAGTTAGGATTAGGCTGTACCTCAGCAAGTTCCTTATACCAAAACAGAAGCAAACATGGGTTGCTTTATTTTTACATACAGGAAACAGTGATTTCTAGCCTCAAGTGTCTTTATATTTCCTGTTGACTGACAACAGCATCACTGTTAATTCAACACAGAATATGGCCTGAATTATTTTACAGTGAGGTGAACATAGAAGATTTTCCTCTGGCTGATGGATCCTGACAGTGTTTCCTGTTCTAGGTGTTTAGGTGCAACGCGGTCCTTCCTATGTAATCTGAGTGACCAGGATGAGCAAATGCCGTTTAGCTTCTCTGGCAATAAATGCCTGAATTATTTGATGTTTGTAGTACTGATGTCAAGATGGGCACTCTAAATACTTCTGGTGAAGTCTCTGCACCATCAGAGGGGCATTCCACTTGAGAGCATTGTCTTCAGTAATCCAGAGGGGTAATTGTGCAAACTGTACGAAATCCAAGGATTGAATAGCTATGGGCTCTGCACTGGGGAAATTGTGCTGTAAGATAATCTAGGAGAAAGAATGTCAAAGGAACAGAGAGGAGTTGGTTCAGTCATGGACAATTGCCCATGAGGACAGATCCCATTATGAAATGGGAATGAGAGGAGAAGCTGGCATGGTATCTTCAATGCCAACAAAGCAGGAGCCCTGTTGCCAGACAGGGAGAAGCAGCACGCAGAACAGGACAGATAATCTTTGCTGGTAAGCAGTTTGATGCTACATTTCAGATTGATCCTATTGCTACTGGAAGCACAGTGTTCCTTGGAAAGTAAGCCACAGAAGAAACAGTGGGAGCTTAGGGGTACTGCTCTACATAGCCATGATTGGTTATTTTGTAATCACCTCCAGTTGGGATGGGCTGTCTAGTGAAAAAAACCAAAATGCTGAACAACTTCTGTACAGAAAGGCAATTTTACCTCCCATAACATTAAGTGCAGTGGGGAGTAGATATGCTCCATATCCTGCCTTTAAGCATGCACTATAAACTTCCAAAATTATGATATATCAAGTTACAGTTTCATTCTCTTTTTGAAACACCTTGAAATTTCTAGGACAACAATTGTTTTGCATCCCATTCAGATGTATAATGCTTTGAAGAGATATGCATCAGGCTTCTTTTCATGAAGATTTTCCATTTATACTTTTTGCCTTTGCCTTTTTCACAGAAAAGATGCTCAGTTTGGAATGCGTGCTTGAAAAGAAATCTAAGGGGAACACTCCAAAATATACACTACTTAAGCAAAATCAGACCCCTTAGACTTTCTGCTCTGGTCAACATATGCTTTTACGAGCACACATCCTTACGCGTTTGGGCAATTTTGCTGAGGTCAGTGGGTTTCCTTATCCTTAAAGTTACCCTTACATACCTAGCTGCCTTGGTCTGTGTTTCTAATATCTTAAGGTTTCTCTAGGCTTGTCTTTGCCAAAGTAGTTGTACCTTCAGTGCCACTCTTCAGTCAGATCTGCTTTCACACTGCACACCTGCGTTTATCTTAATTTTAACTCAGCCAAACCTTAACCTTTAGTTCAAGGTAGAGCAACAAACTTGTTGCCAAAGCAAATCTTGTATTCTGTGCATTTTCAGGGCTATGTCATACATTATTCATACTCAAGCTAGGCTCAAGAGGGGTTACTCTGAGCGCAGATAAATTCAAACTAAGTGAAAATCATATCCTCCGAGATATTTAGCAAATGGCATATTGCTTTACATGCTGTACGATCACAAATGAAAGTGCTATTCTGTCTTTAGTTCAACTTAGAGGTTTTCTTTCAGATCAGTGGTTGGTTTAATTTTTTTTTTTAATGGAGGAATGAATCTCATTTACATGGTGGGAGAGTCAGACAGTTTGTTGAGGTGATGAGCAGAGAGCACACTCCCTCAGTTCCAGCCAGTGGGACAGAGGCAGGAGGGACCTGCCAAGAGCTGCTCCTGCTGAGCTCCCCAGCTGCCTGCTATCTTTATAAGATGCATGTGGATAAGTAGAGGAGTAGTGTACTGTACTTCCTGCGAAGCATTTAATTTATTATACGGTCAAAATTTATGAAGCCATCAAGTGCTCCAGATAAATTTGGGACTTCAAATGGGAATTCTGTATGTAAATAGAAAACTGTATTAATCTTAACAATTTGTTGTGTCTACGTGTGGATACAATAAACTAACTGTCAGCTGCTCTGTGACACTCACCCTGAAGCTCTGCTTTGGCTGTATACCCTTACTGATCCCAATTAAGGTGAGATTAAGAAAAACAGAGGCTAAGTGGAGAGGTCAGTGGTGGGAGTCTCGTCAGAAGACTCTGTTATTTTCTGTACCTGGGCTAACAAGCAGCCTGTTAATCAGTGCATGCTTGTAATAAACTAGATTCTATTTTGCCTCACTGCAAGGATGCAGATCTTTCATTTCGTTTTCCCCCAAAGCGCTCTAAAGCTCAGATAAATCATCCCGCGTCAGCATTCAAGGCTCAGATAAAAAGACATCCTTCTTTCTCTTTCTTTTCATACCAGCTTCAATGGGGCAGGGAGACTTGGGTGGCCCCAAGTCCCAGAGGAGCCCCTGGGCAGTCGACAGCAAGTCAGCCCACCTCAGGTGGCTTTTCCCTGCAGCATCGCCCCAGTGTGCTGAGGGCCAGCAGCCTTGCTTTGCTGTGATAAACCACGGACTAGCTAGGCACTAGCTCTGGCTAGAAAAGTCTAATGAGCTCATGTTAGCACATCTCCTGCTGCTACCAAGTCTCCGCTGCCTCTTCTCTGAGGGATAAGTGCTATTAGCCAGAGCCTCAGGTTTGAGCTCTCCTTCTAGACTACAGGCTTTTGTTTCTTGGCGAGTCAAATGGATGTGAATGGGAACTAAATGCAAAACCATTTACCATCATCTCCGCATGTCGTGCCCCAGTGCCATGTGTTTTGCTTTGCTCCACTTAAAAGCCTGATACTGTTCTCAGGGCAAGGTGAATCAGAGCCATCCCCCTGCATTCACAGAATGTCTCAGACTTGGGCTTTGCCCCTGGTCAGTCAAATTGCAGTAGGGATGGTTTAAAAGTGCCCTGTTACACAAGAGGGTGGTGTTAACAGCTGCAGTTGGGAAAAAAGAAAGAGGGTAGACAAAAAGGCAGAAAATCAAACATCACAGGAAAAGCACTACCTGAGTCATAGTTCAGCCATGCATTGGAGAGAGAGCTGGACAGAAGCAATTTCCAGTTTGCTCAGCTGCTTTCTTAAAATGCTAGAGCTAGTCCATAGGTGTGGTATGAAAGGAGATGTGGCCACCAATGCGAGTCACAACATAAAAAGGATTAGCAGCGCTTGGCTGCATTACTCAGGAGGTCAGATCTGATGCTTGTAAGCAGCAAGAAATCTGAAAGACCACTCCTGTGAGACACCATGACCAAAAGCCTGAAAAGTATTTTTTAAGAAGTATTTAATGCCTAAATACTTTTGGTCTTGAGTGACACTAGGGTTATACTCAGTGCCCTTCTAAGGCAGGTGGAGGACTCGTTTCCCGGGACAGGCTGAGCCCATTGCAGGATCTCTCCCTGTACGTAACAAAATTCAGTAGTCCGTCACCCTGTCTCATCTCCCGTCAAGTACATAGCTGCTCTCACCATGTGGTTGCCTTTCTCTAGCACCACTGACAAGAGTCGCCCTTAGCATAGCAATTTGTCGGGGTCTTCCCAAACTGTGTCTCTCTTGTTGTTGTCACTTTTTAGCTATGGTAATGGATCAGGTGTTGCTTTTCCTTTCATCAAGATCCAATTCTTCTCTTCACCAGCCAGTTTAATCTAGAGATTAACTGAAATACATTCAACATTAGTGAATGTTGATATTGACTTCCAGTGACTGGTACCACAGGACTAAAATACCTCTTACTTGCTGGTAGTTGTAAGGCCTCATTTGTTCTTGCATGGGCTTTTTTGCAGGGCTGCAGTCTGAGTTGTAAATACAGCTATGATTGATAGGTGTCACAGGATGCGCAATCCAAATCTCAAGACTGTTTGGTATAAAGGGGCCTTGTAGAGCTTCCTGTTTATCCGACTTGGCTGTGCTCTCCTTTTCTTGCATAGAGTTATCTCAGATGCATTCAAGTAACAGCTCAGTTCTAGACTTTCCAGCTAGACAGCAGGACACACCGTTCTCATCCACTCTAGAGCTAGCATTTACACATTAATTACTGGTTACTAACTGCTGGTTTCTAGCACACACTGCTGCACTCAGAAATCAATGGGATAAGAAGTGATAGTTTGCAAACTCAGCAGAGACACAGGCTCCCATGAATGAAACTAGACAATGCTTTGTTACTTGCAAATCCCCAAACTAGGCAATCAATAGATATTTTTGGTTTGGAGGGTTATTTTGGCTTTCATTGAAACACCAAGTTGGCAGACATGCTGAAGCTATTTACATTAAAATTTCAATAAATTTCGTGCTGGAGATTCCGCTAAATTATTTCATCTTGTTTTTAAAATAAAATCTGTATGATCATTTTCCATTCCTTTCCTGCTGGCATCAGTTTTATTCTCGCAGCCAAGAGATTCAATTAATAGTTTTATTCAAACTTGCTGGCTCCTGCTTTTCTTTTGGTTTCTCCCATCCCTTCTATTCCTG
>NW_010417910.1:9537-28893 GCF_000710305.1 Buceros rhinoceros silvestris | reverse complement strand
TTGTTTTTGGGTGCTCCCATCCCTTCTATTCCTGCTTTACCCTAGGGGAGACCCTACAGGAAAGGTCAGCTACAAAACTTTTTTTTTTTTTCTTAAACCAAATCATTGCTCTGTTTGTACTAAACCAAGCAAGAGATTTGTTTTTCTTTTTTGTGGTGTCTGTTCTTTCTCCCAACAAATCTTCTTCCTCAATCCTCAACTTCCTTGCTTCTGCCACCAGCCCAGTAATGTACTTTTATCCCTTGCTTTAGCCTAGGCCCTGACTTGGCGACTCACATGGCAGATGCTTTCCAGTTAGCACAGGCTTTATCAACCATGGTGCATTTTCAGCTATTGCAGTGCTCCCATTATATATATTATAAAGTAGGGTGGGTGTGCATGAGCACTGTTACTGCAGCAGACACGGTGACTAACCCTTCTGCTAGCCCATTATTCTTGCTGCTTTCTTGCCCATCAATGGTGCTCAGTAAGTGCATAAATGGGAAATGTTTTAGAAGAATATTCTACTGAACAGAGACACGGCTAAAGCAACTCTGGTGGCAAGCATCAAGCTCAGGTCTAATTACTGCAGGCATTTTGTCCTCTCTAGTATTTCTACTGCTCTAGCCAGCATACAGTGGTGTTATGCAAAGGACTAGGTGTGGTATATGGGTACTCAACTCCAACATAGTAGAACTTGGGTATCAAAGTGCTTTTTCTGCTGTGATTAAAAAAAAAATCAAAACCACACCTCTTCTGGAGAAGGTCAGTGCAGAAGCTGGCCAAAGCTAATCCTTAGGCTGAAAGAGCCATTAAAGAGACAGGAAGGCAAAGCTAGACCAGTTCCAAACAGCTGCTCTGGTGCTTCGCTGGCATACCTATACACACCAAGACCTGAGCAACAGGAAGCAGGCACAAGCTCTGGAACCTTTATGGTACATATGCCCTCTGAGGATCAAATCTTGGAGTCAGGCACCAAAAGACACAGGAGGATCTCACTCATGGTGAGTGGTTGCAGCACATCACAGGTACAGCTGACCCCAACTTCCATGGTCTCCCTGGGTTTTCGCTTATTTCCTTCTGCGTATAAGAAGTTTCTAGTTTCTAGACATCGCTGCAGATGGAACAGAAAGGAGAGGCAATAACTGTGCTAATACAAAGTGGCACTTTCTGTATTTGCAGGTTCACAGAGACGGAGGCTTATTCCAGCTTTATCACTTGATACTACTTCCCCAGCAAGAAAGCCTGCCAACAGCCCTGGGGTCCGCTGGGTGGATGGGCCCCTGCGAAGTGGGCAGAGGGGGCTGGGGGAGCCGTTTGAGATCAAAGTCTATGAGATAGATGATGTGGAGAGGCTCCAGCGGCGACGAGGAGGGGACAGCAAAGTAAGTGCAATCTGTGTAATCTGTGTCCCTCCTCCTGGAGGGTGTAAGAAGGGGAATTCAGATTATGCAGTCAGAAATGTGTAGTATTGTGTATGGGTAATTCAACAGGCAGCAAAACCTATTATCTCATTTAAGAGAAGTTATGACTTGAGTTATGCCTTCTTCCGTAGGGACTAATGGACATTTGCATTTTCACCCCTTGCTTATCACCCTTCGGTGATTCCTGTGCTCTAGTGTCTTGTCAGATTTGTCTTTCAAGGCAGCAATGGTGCCTCAAGTGCTTTAATGGTATTGTTTTCAGGATAGCTAATGTATTCTCTCTAACAAAGTGGCTCCTGCCAACCTCAGGCATCCAAATTTAAAAAACAGATCAGGGAATTATAAAGGTCAGCTCTTGACAAGTATGATTGAGAGGAGTATCTGAAATTAGTGAAATGGCACCAGTTTTAGAGTAACTGTGGATATAGACTTTATTATTATTCTATGGCACTTTTTCTTCCTAGCCCCTGTCCCTTGGTTAGGCTATTTGTGATGCTGTTCTCTGATAGGATTTTGTATGGAGAAAAACATCCCTTGTCGGGTAAGGTTTCCACTGGACTTCACCCACACAGCAGATTTGTCTCCAGAGCAGTGTGGAGACCTTCACACAAGCTGGGAGGAAGATAGTTCCTCTAGAGAGGAGTCCTCACCGTGGGCTCGCTTACTGCACATCTCAGTGGCTGCCTCCCCCTAGAAGTCATGTGAGCTGTGCTTACTGTGCCCTGTATTTTTGCAGAAAATATAGCTTCTTCATTAACGATGGTGAACTGCTAGAGCTTTTCATAACGTATTCCCTTTCTTTAAGGATGTTTTGAATTTTATATTGCTACCAGTTTTATAATATGACTTCTCTGTTTCTTCTGTGCTAAGCATAAAGATGTATTTAGAATTTTAATACAACAAACCATGGATTTCCTTCTCCCAATAAATTAGATTTTTCTTAGCCAAACTTCTGGTAACAAAAAACGGAAATGTTTTGCTACATTAATCTGATTTCAAGATGACGCCTATTATTAATTATCATGGTTTATTAATAACTATCATTGCAAAGTCTCTAAAGCTCACTGATGGAAAATATCAAAACTAAACAAAACAAAAATAAAGCAAGTGATTGATGATTTCATGCAATGATTTATATGCTTCCATAGTAACTGGCTTGTTGTTAGTATTATTGATTGGAAGATCATTTAACTGAATTTCTTCTGCTCTTCTTCACCTATTCTTTCCATGCTCCTTCCTCCTGGTTGGCAGGAGGTGATATGTTTCAATACCAAGCTGAAAATCCTGGAGCATCGCCAGCAGAGAATTGCTGAGGTCAAGGCCAAGTACGAGTGGTTAATGAGAGAACTGGAGGTGACCAAACAATACCTGATGCTGGATCCTAATAAATGGCTCAGTGAATGTAAGGATGTCATTTTATTGCCTGGACTCATAGGTGTCCTTTGGTTTATTTTAGCGGGGTGGGGGACGAAGGGGAGCAGAAATGTTTGTTAAGAAAGTGATGTGAGCTACTGTGTTTGTAAACGAAAATGAACAAACATAGGACCTAAGGGCAAGTTTTAGATTAGCTGTATTTCTAGAGCTTGTTCCTATAATTCTTATTAAATGTTGACAGTAGAACTGAACAATCCTTTTTTTCTGAGAGCTGAATGTTGAAATGGTACAGCATTGTAGTGGCAAATATTGCCATTGGTAGATTAACATTCACGCGTTTCAGTCCACGGCTTCTGAAAATGAGATTTTTTGGGGGTCTCAGATAACTCAGACATATAAGCAGTATTATAAATCTGTCTTCTACCACAGAAAAAAAAAAACAAACAAACTTGTCCCTTGGCACCAGTGGGATTACATGAAAAATAAATTCGGCCCATTTTTTATAACTATAGATGAGTAAAGTTCAGAGAGCTTAAAGGGCATTCAAATGAAGAAAGACCTCAACATCTCAAAGGAAAAACAAGAAAGAGTACTGCAGAAATTGTACAACAATTTGGAGTAATAGCAAGGAGACGAGTTCATATCAAAGAGTTATAGAAAAAAACAATTACTTTCAATTTACTTCGGATAATTGCAGGTGGCAAAAATAGGTTGTCTGGTATGTTCTCTTAAAACATCCTAACTGTTTTTCTGACAGCTGCCCTAAGTTAACACTAGATTGGTACAACCACAGTAGTATCTTTCAGGAACACTGTTAAGGAAGAAAGGTAAACAGGACAGATTTAAAGGGAGCCGAGAATTTGCCATACATTGGTTTCTGCTTGCTGTGCGATGCCTTTGCTTCTGATTCCAGAGTGATTAATTAAGAAAGCCACGAGGATGGCATAGACCTCAAGGACTAGATAAGACAGGAAGTCCTTGCTCAGACAACATAGCTCATTCTCAGCTTCGGTGAAAGGCACTGCCAGCTGGTCTCTGGTAGCATACAGGCACCCATGTTGGAGTGGTTGATGCGTACATCTGCCCTTTCCCACTCTTGAGGAGTCTAGTGGAGAATCATGTGGAATAGGAAGAGATGTGAAGAGCAAGGAGTTGGAGATTGATTTCTAACTCTGAGTTCTGAATTCAGCAAAAGACTTGGGCAGAGCACCTATTTAAATATCTTTCTGGTCAGCAGAATGTGATGGAGAGTCAGCACAGGCTTACCGCTCAGCATTTCCTTAAGGGTGTTGGTGTGCAGAAAAATGCATCTGCCGTTCTGCATATCGCTCCAGAAAGCATCCAATGCAATCTTAACAGTATTTTTCACTATCAGCAAGCCACTGTGCCGTTTTAATAGCCATTAAACAGAAAAGGCAACTTTTAATGACAATGGCAAGTCAGAGATAATGTTGTATGCAGTACTGATGGGTTTGAAGATTTGAATTAGCTTTGTCTCTCCCACCAACCAGCACTGGGTTTTGTCTGGTTTTCCTATCTGTGTATTTTCTTTCCCATAGTTGATCTGGAACAGGTATTTGAGCTGGATTCTCTGGAATACCTGGAGGCCCTGGAATGTGTGACTGAGCGTTTGGAAAACCGTGTCAACTTCTGCAAGGCCCATCTCATGATGATCACCTGTTTTGACATCACCTCTAGACGCCGATAAAGTATGAACCTCAAGAGAATTTCAATGCACGTCTCTGCCATCCTCCTTTTCGCTTCTGAATAGCATCCCAAAGACAACAGAATGAGGATGAAGGTTGGAGTCAAGTCTCAGCTGTGTGTATGAGAGATTTGTTATACTATACAGAAGAGTAGTATTAAAAAAAGAGGACGAGCATGAAAAACAGAGATATAAGGTTGTTGATTCTCTTAGCCTAAAAGAGCACTTTGAGAAACCTTTAAGGACATGTCTGTAAATAAGAACTGCTGGCAGAAGACACTTCTTTCCCTGCATTAGCTGAGGGAGGAGAAAAGGTGGTTGTAGGACTTCCATTGAGAGGTTCATTAAAAGAAAACCTATCCAGAAAAACTGTTTAAGTGCCTTGCAAATCTTTATTATCCAAACATTTATGTTCATACTTTATTGTGTACAGATGGTGCTAGTCAAGAAAAGAAAAAGGAAAAAAACAAACACACTTTTGAAATGTATTTACAGCTTGTTTTCCTCTTGGTGTTTTCTCCTACTTCAGACTTGCTGTTTCTAAGTAACTTGTGTTTGTAGAGATATTTCCTAATCAGTACAACATATGAATAAATGTTAACTGTCTTTCCTTGTTACCAGAGTAAGGCCACTCAAAGAGAAATTCAACTTTCCCAGAGGACACAAAAAATATTTCTAGCACTGAGTAAGGTTTGCTTATATGTTCTTCTGTATCATCCTATATGCTGGAGGACACAGTAAGTTTTCCAGCCTGTAGGTTCTGCAGTGTGTGAGAGAGGACAAGTGACATAACCATGAAGTAAATACCTTTTCCATTTGATCCAACCCCCATAAGCTGTTTTCTTTTTCATGTATTTTTAGCTTTATACTGGCTATGGATGAGGAGACAACTTTATCCTAACCCCTTTTTCTGGTGCTAATAACTTGCTGGAAAATTACTCTTTAGCCTGAAGGATCCCATGCTTATTGGTCCAACGAGTGATTTATTCTGTCTTTCTGTCTTGAGACTATGACTGATAAAATTTAGCTTTGCCTCTTTTTGACATATACCATCGCAAAACATTTTTTGGCAGCTTTTGATCTCTAGTCTAGTCTGACCATAGTCACAGATGTACCTGAGAAGTGCAGGCTCTGCTCAGCTCCACACATCTGGAAATAAACAGGAGTCGCGAGTAAGTGGTTATAGTGCTTCAGGCATGTGGTTATGGCATTTTCCTTATCCACCATCCATTACTGAAGCCATGGCTAAATTCACATGGACATCAAAAGTACAAGGGTCTGCTCCTCAATGCACATTCAAATGTTCTACTTGTTTGCCTCCTTATGTACAAAACAGTATGTGGGAAGGAACACCCTTGGTCTTTCTTATAGAAATGTGCAAAATCTGCATTTTAGTAATGTATGTGCATGAAGAATTATTTTGCTGAATTAGGTTTTTTCTTCTTCTATATTGAAATAAGCCCATTCACAAAAGTCGTCTCTCAAGTCCTGTTTCTTTTGAGAAAATAAGAGAAAATAAGTGTATTTAATATACACTTAATATGCACCAATTTACCACCATGCTTAAATACTTCTTTTACCTGCACCATGATATTCATGCCCTCTTACAATATTCAAGCATAAGTCCTAGTGGAAAAATAACCCTACAATAATACTGACAGCTTTTCTAGTGGTTAGCTGGGGGAAAAAAAGGGTTGATTTTTTTTTTACATTTATGTAGTTTTATTTTCTTTTAATACTCTGCAACTTGTAATAACAAATCTTATTCATTCTATTAGCTTTATCACTGGATTTTGTAGAGGATCCTTCCTACATTCTATAGGATTATTTGGAGGGGAAAAGAAGTCCTATATGAAAGTTGCTTTCTAGTCTGTTCCACAGCATTTTCCTATCATGAAACTCATATTCCAAGTAAGTATTAAAGACATAGGTCTGATCTGTCTCCCCTTCTCTCTCGAGGCAAAAAAATCTCGGGAGAAAAAACCCAAACCCAAACCATGTGATTTATCTACCTCTGTTTCTCTTTGTAATGATTTCAGTAGCATTTGTTACATATTGGTTCTGTTGAGGCCATCTCTTCACTGCAAAGCCCCATGACTTCAGTAGAGCTCCCAAGAGCCATGGGAATTGCCCCAGTAGTTTTCTGCTGGATGAAGACCTATCACCCTTGGATACAGAGTGTGTCCCTCTTTATGACCTCTGTTCCACGGAGCCCCTGATACACGCTGCCAGGTCACATACACACAGGAGAGAGACTTCCCAGCCAGCTCCCAGCTCTCTCTAGCCTGCATCCCCAGGTAAGCCTGTGGCACTGCACTAAGCCTGTCTCCCAGGCCATGCCCCCACATTCAAGGAAGAACCCCTCCCCCCCAAACTGTGCACATGAAATTAAATGTGTCCTTCTTGAAGCTTAATAATTTCTGAAAATGTATGTGCTGGAAGGTGGTCATTGGGAAACTGGGATACATTGTCCTTCTCCTGAAAACAAGCCACCCAAAACGAGCATGGTGGGCTCTCTGGAGACCTACAGTGAGATGGTAAATGGCAAGTGGTGCAGTAAAAGCAAACATACGCTTGACAAAGGAAGTGAAATCCTGGCAAATGGTGCGTGCACAGAATGTATTATTAACCAGAGATGCCCTCTCACATAGTCTGGGACTTACGTAGAAGTAGTGATGTTTCTACAAATCAAGGTGACACATTTCAGAGCTATTGTAAAGTATCTGTTATGTGTAATATTCCTCAGCATCATTAACTCAATTATACATCGCCTCTAGATTTTGTACCTCTGTAGATTAGGAAGCATGAGGAAAAGTCATCTAAGTAGCCATTATTTCAAACAGTAAGAGAATATGTTTGGCCTGTTTCTCGTGACGGACTAAAACTGATTCCTGAAACGAAATGGATTATGCCAAGGATAACTTTGGCATACTGAAAATTATGTACAACTGAGCAGAAGCACAGTCCTTACAAACATTTTATTTCTGAGGACTTAATTAGAGTAGCTATTAACACTCCCATCATATACTAGTATTCATATCCTAAAGTCCATATTTTTTTTTTTTTTTACTTTCTGTCAGTGCATTTCAGGATTTGACACTGTATTTTTAGGAAGTGTGGTGGCTTAATGCATAAAAGGGAATGAAAATTTGTGGAGATTTGACATCTATGAAATGTTTTCTTGTTGAAAATAGCTTTTTTTATTTCAGAATTTATATTAATATACTCCCAAGTATATGCAAAACAGATAATTAAAAGCATCAGGACCTTAATATGAAATTGATCTTGGTCTACAGTAGTTAGCATTTTACAGAAGACCCATACGCTTCTGCAAGTCATCCAGGAAATGCCATTCTTTAAGCAATTGCCAGCATAACGGTGGTTTTATGCTGATTTTTTAAAAGACATCAGGTTGCCCAAAATACACAAAGGCAACGTGAATGAAATGCTTAATCGTTTACATAGTGAGAAATCAATCTTATTTCCTGGGGACAGCTTTAGTAGGAAACATCGATGTTAACATAATTAGGTTTGAGGTTAATTCTTTGTTTGCATGTGTATCAGGAGATCACAGTTGTCCATTGTCAGGTTGTGTAACGGCTGCAGAATTCCACCACTGCTCCACATCCCCTCAGCTGTGCCCTGGCATGGGCAGCTGGAGGGCAGCCTGGGCCTCATTCTGAGAGCTGCTTGTGTTGACATTCATGACCCTTATTTATACAAGAGACAGAACTTGCTTAGTAGTCACACAATCAAATGAAACCTTAAGACTGGAGAGTAGGGGTGCAGTCTGGATTCAGACATCCCACTGGTCTCACAGTGGGCAGAAATCCACAGGTCACACACCAGCTGGGTGTGACCAGCTGCCTCTGGGTGCTGGGTCACTTCTTATCCTAGAGGGTGTGGGAGAGCTGTTGGTGCATTTGTCATAACAACATGTGTCTTTTCTCCAGCCATGTGTGCCTTGTATTTGCCTCTAAACAATTCCTTCTCAACTCATTCAGATGTAAGCTATCTGAAGTATCGTTTCACAGGAAGGCAAGGAAGTAAGCTGATACTCAGGCTCTCCATTCATAGGTCTTATCTCACCTCCACTGTTACAACTGAGGCACAATTGCATTGTCAGGAATATTATAGCAGGGCAAACCCAGTTGTGAGGAAAAGGAGTACTCATCCACCTGCCATTTCTTTGGGTATTTACTGTGCTGCTACTTATAAAGATGAAGGATATGCTGTTCTTACTTATTTAATGCTCCTTCATTTTGCATAGTGGCCAGGCACAGGACTATCACTGAGCATCTGCTGGCTTCAATCCAGTCTTGGAAGACTCCCACTGCCATACAACGTAACTTCTGAAACATGCAGCTACATAAAATAACTGATAAAGAGCAGTGACATGATCCTCTGACACGAAGCAAGCTAAGTGTGAGCTGCGGATAATGTACAGGGAAGGATGAAAGATAAACACTGCTGGGTTTTTTTCTTTCATCTCTGACAATGGCAATTAGAGAGGCAGAAAGCTGCGTGTGCTGCTGGGAGTAATGCACATCAAGTCCCAGGTTTGCTCACAGGAGAGGCTCAGCTCGTCTTCCGTATTGGGTTTTTTTAATCTGTCTCATTAAGCTGGTTTGTCTTTAAAAAGATGACTATTACCCATGGCATGGAATTTGAGTTTTAAGACAGCTGAAGGACTAGAGTATTTTACAAACATCACCTTTTACAAAAATTTTTTGATTTTGTTTCATTTTTTTCCCGAGCTAAAAATAATCATAAAAATAAAGTATATATTCATACAGACAAATGTATATGTGCACAGCCTGAGAGAGACAGTTCCCTCACACATTATTGTGGGGAGGTGGCACAACTGTTCACAAATGGCAATAGTAATGCCTCTTTCCTCGTCCAAGGAGTACTTCTAAAACCTTTCACTTTGCACTCACCAGGATGAAGCTGACTTATGCCACACTATAGGGAAAACTTTGGCTTGAAACACTTCTGAAGATTGCTCTTAAAGGTCCTTTCTTCACCATGTTATTCAGCCTATTAAGTCAAGTCGCTGCAGTCCCCATGTAGAGGCTGTCATTGAAACATTAAAGCCTGTAAAAGTAATCCAAATGAACTACTTTATATTCCAGGGAGTCATGAATTTAAGGCAAGATATTTTGCAATCATCACAGCTGTTAAATACAACAATTTCTGCATTTGCATGAAACATACAGCATAGTTACATCAGCTGAAAGCCTGGACTCTTAGCTGCCCATGGGATAAAGCTGTCTGTTTAGTCCTAATAGCTTTAAAATTGTAACCCGAAGCTTCTGCATTGCAGAGGCAAATACAATTCTCATAAACTCAGAGGATGTGTGACCTCTTGATGCCAGTTCATATGGGAGGGATGGTTGCAGAGCATCAGGGATGCACCAGCTCAGAGCAGAGATCAAAGCATTCGTATCACTTAATACTACAGAAGTGGAGGATGACCATACAGAGAGGTGCTATTTCTGAA
This sequence comes from Buceros rhinoceros silvestris, assembly GCF_000710305.1. NCBI lineage: Eukaryota > Metazoa > Chordata > Aves > Bucerotiformes > Bucerotidae > Buceros > Buceros rhinoceros. The sequence goes on along the minus strand of NW_010417910.1, from coordinate 18,908 downwards.
ATCCACCGATGTGTGACATACCTTGCTTAATCCTGGTGTTCTCGACGTCTTTGTTTTGTTACTCCACAGGCTTTTGCATTGGCGACACCCAGTAGTTTTTTGGAGACACAAGGCTGGCCATTGCTAGCTATCACAAGATTTGAAACAGGTTTCCAAGTAACTATGGCAAACAAAACTGTGAATGATTTGTCAGTGCAAAGTTAATAATCTCTATCTCTCGCATTTATTGCGCGCTCATCCCAGGGTTATCTGAGCTTCCATACCTGCTCTTGGAAATAATAAACCATTTTATTAGAGTCTTTATCTTTTCTTCTTTCTCCTTCCCAAGAAAGCTTAAAAAAAAAAAAAATCAGTTTCCCTTGAAAATGTAGCACCCTTATCCTAATCCTGTTGAAGTCAATGTGGAATTTGCCACCAGCTTCGCAGACAGCAGACTCATGCTCCCTTATGCAATATTTTGAAGGGGCGTAATGATTCTGCAAAGAATGGAGGGACTGAAAGTGAAATAGGAGCATTCATCTGTAATATTTCAAACCACCTACAAATGCCCCTTGGACAGGAAATAAAACAACACAAACCATCTTACTTTGAGTGGTCCTACTTAAGTATTGAGCAAACTTGATAATAATGGTAATAAATTGGTGCTTGAGGCAGTTTCAGCTATATTACACATTCTCTATACACTATAGATATGGATGTATTCACCCTCTATATTGTATATGTGTGTGTGTGTGTGTATTTACTTATAGCACACATACATATATGCTTTATGTATGCATAGATACTAACTTTTCTAAGTTTTACTTCTTTCCCTCCCATAGCTGAAACTGCTGGTTACTAACATCCACATCATATTCTATGTATGAAGGATATAATTTATTTGTAAACTCAGGATGTTCTTGTTTTATAGAGTTGCTTGTATTTTATAATTTATTTACACATCATGGTTGGAAATGCTTATCTAAGTGCTATGCATTGAAGTGTACGTTTGCTAAATCCATTTCACTCTGTCCGTGGCTATGTTCTTTCTCATTATAACAGTAGTATAAAATAGGGCTAAGGAGGAGACAAACTGATGGATATAGAACTTATGCTGGTCCTGCCATTGAGTAATTTGAGAAGAGGATGTATTGGTAGTAGATATATATATTTTATCAACTAAATTTTATGGGGAAAAAAAAGAAAAAGAAAGAACAACATGAGGACAAGTTCAACATGTGGAAAGTCACAGCCATTTCCAAGATGGTCAACAAATGCATTGAGCCGTTTGCCATTAAAATTGTAAAGTTTATTGTTTGCTGGATAAAAAAATAACCCTTTTGTGGTATTTGAAGTGTGAAACATTGTCAAAAATATGATGTCTGGAAAAAAAATCAAACTATAGTGGCATTAAATGTTTACTTTTATCTTACCAATATATCTGCCTCCTCCTCCTGATTGTTTCACTTTGGATGAGAGCATTTATGAAATAGTGGAGAAGAAGGTGCCTTTGACCCACAAGAGGATGTGCATGTGAGAGTAAGCAAGATTAAAACTGAAAATAAAAAAACTGAAGGGGTTTAAAAAATAAAAAAACTGCAGAGTTGGATAGCAGTGACAGAAATAATTACAACCAAGCACAGCAACATTAACTTCTCCCCTGCCGCTGTCCAGAAACAGAAAGACAACACAGTCCCAGGGCCTGAATTAGTCAGGCTTTTACACAAGCTGGTTATGCAAACGTGCCTCCCTGTGTTAGCAGAGATTGCTCCATCTGCATTTGTGACCAAGGAAAAAAGTCTGACACAAACAAAAAAAAATTATAAAAACATGCTCATAGCTATAATTTTTTGTCATCTCTAGCAATTGTGCCAGATTTCTCTTTGACCACCGTGCGCACATATAATGCTATGTAAGAGCAGTGAAAAGAGCTTGTCCCTTGCTCAAGACGTGCTTCTCTCCGAGGGGCAGTGGTGGTAAGTTCAGCTGACCCCTGAACGTTAGCTAAGGTGTGTGCAATAGCTACGTGCCTTTTGCTCGTTTGTGGTATTCCCTATTGATAATTCAAGGAGTGCCTCACTTGCAGGGCAAAATGTGAATTAGCCCTCAGTGCAAATCTCAAATGCCCCCTGACATTTGGGTAGGGCCCAATGAGAATACTGTGCTCTTCCCATTGGAAGAAAACAAGAGGTCTTATTTCTTGAAGGGAAGAGAAAAAGAGAAAGCAGTCAAAAAAAAAAAAAAAAAAAAAAAAAATCTCCTTTAAGACATCTTATATGCTGGCAGATGATTGCCACATATGCTCTACTTTTGGAGGGACATGTTAGTGTGCTAGGTGTCTAAATATTTGGTTGACAGTTCGTTGTGCATTCAAAATACTAATTTCTTCTTTCTTATTATTATACCACCTTGGTGGCAGAGTTAGCAGTCACAGGGAAAAGGGTTGCAGTCATCTACGATGACCAGCTCTTCCAAATGAAAAATATTAAGGTGGCTACAGAGGTAGAGGCTGGCACATAATGAGACAGTGTGGCAGAGGGGAGAAGGGAGTTTATCCTAGTGTCTCCTCTCTCAGTAGCAAATCCTATGACTCCAGTATTACCTTAGCTATTGCCCCTGGGCCACTGAATTTGCGTGCTGGTGACTCTCCGCAGTAGCTGTAAATGAAGATAAACAGCCATTTATTTCGTCTGTGGGCTGTTCAGAATAACTCCGATTCGCTCTAAAGAGCTAAAAGGCTTATTGCCTATTTTTGAGGTAATTTATCTTCATTGCTGTTATCATGCAGCTACATCAGTATTAAAGAGCCTGAAGTGCCTTACAGTAGCAAAACCAGAGAAAAAATGTGTTAGTGCAAGTCCTAGACTTTGTCTAAGGCAGAACTGATGGTAAGGATCTCCAAATGAGCCGAAAACAAAATCAATTTACTATTGGCCAGTACTGAAGCCTCACAGTACTGCTCACTCAATGCTGCACACCGCCAGTTTGAGGCAAGACTACCAGGAAAGATTTCAGGCATGGAGCAAGAGCAGGGGCTTGTCGCGAGTGTTGGGCCGGCCAGTAGCGACACACACTTTAGTTGTTCATAACATGAGGCTTTTCAAGAGAGCTTTTCAAGAGGGCTTTCTCAGAAGGTTTTTATTCCTAGAAAATAACCTGTTTATATACAAACCCTAGTACGTGTGTCCTCCTCTGATTGGTTACAAGTTTCCTATCCTGCCCAGCCACGAACTGACCCACCAATTAACCACTGCCCCTGCCTTTGTGAACACACCTCCTGTCCATGTGCCCAGCACATGGCTAGCTTGTGCCTAGCGTGTGGCTTTGCTCATGGCTCACTCATGGTCAGCCGTGCCCCTGTGCTTTTTTTACCCGTAGCTGTACTTTTCCATTCCTTTTAAGGGTCTGGCTTAAAGAGCCCAGCCCCGCAGTAACAAGGGCTCACACCTGGCAAAAGGCTTTTGTCCTTATGAGGCCTGCTTGGAACTGTTGGGGCCCCTTGTAAACTAATGCCCCAGCCATGACCAATTCTTACCTTGTCTTTAAAACAAATAATCTTGCCAGGATAAAACTTAGGAGATGATTTAGTGTGGGAACCTGAGAGTTCTCATCTCCGTATGGTGTCCTGAACAAGCTCTCCAAATACTGCAAAACCAGGAGAAGGAGAAATAGTTGCTAAAGCTGGTTACTCTCCTACATCTGCCAGGAACCCATTGGGCACCTAGGACATCACCCTCATTCTGGTTGGCAGCACTAGCTGCCTGGAAGCTGCAGAGGAAAGAGGAGAGAAAAAAAAATCAGCTCACAGTCTCTTAGATGAACACACAATTAATGTTTACTTCCTCTAGAAAATGGCCATCTGTGAGTGGATTTTATGGTTTATGATATCTGTTGGTATTCGTGACAGTTGCCAATCTGTCAGTTTTGGAGTCTGACAGCTGCTGTTTAACCACTGAGCAATGCTATACTGGCTGTGACCACATGAATGCTCTACATATTGCTCAAAAAACACTTTCATAACCTCCAAAAGCAAGTAGGTAGCTGGGAGGTCCTATCCACTCTCCCTTCAAGAACAACCCTGTCAGATGCTCTAAGAAAGACAGCCAAAAATGGTCCATCCCCAATGGCTGCTTGTCTGAGGAAAAGCCCTGCATTGATTTTCATATGTGTTTATGGCCATCTCTTCTGTTGGATGCTTATTGCACAGGTTTGGCACCCACGCTTTACGTCAGATGGCGGATTTCATGCCAACCAACTGGCAGCCAAACATGTGCAGCTGTGTGTGTTTGGTGCACAGCCATACTCCCATTTCTGGATACCCAAGGGCAGCTAGGCGCGTGGGTGTGGTGTGCAGAACTTGGGGCTTGCTGCGTGCAGGAAGTCTCACACCTCCAGCAATGGAGGACCTTTGTCACTCACTTTAAAAGGAGTGAATGAAGGACTGTCCTTGTCCTTCATTCTCAGCTTCATTCTCTGAATGGTGAAAAACCAGAAAGATGGGAGAAAACCTGACATTTTCCTATGTTTACCCTGCCAAAAGATGAACTGCTTATTGTAGTTACACAAAACCAGAGCAGGGAAGCCCACAAACCATCCTGCTCACTGGGCTGTGCTCTGCAGACTCCTTCAACACCAGTGTGGTTGGATACTCCATGCCGTTCAGCACAGCCCCTTGAAAACCGCCCCTTGGAGATTGCTTGAAACAAGAGCACTCGGTGGTGCTGAAGGAGGAGCAGGGCCTTTACCCACCTTCACTTTCAGTGTCTGTCCATGCACGGTGGCCCTGCTGGCTCCCATCTCTGTGCCTCAGCTGGATGCCCAGGGACACGGCCATGAAGAGAGTCATGGCAGCTGTGGCAAGATTCACAGCTCTGCTTTTATTAAAGAGCAAGCTGCCTGCTCCTAAACCATGTTTGATGGAAACCTCAAAATACCCAGCAAGCTGCACCACAGGAGCCAAACAAGACACTGTAAACATGATTTTCTCCTAATTTCCAACAACAATGGAAGGCATGGCAATTGCACAAATAATGAGAAAGATAACAGTTCGGTCCTCGCTCTGTGGCTGGTGACTCATGCTGCCCTGGGGAGCTGGCGTAGCTGGGACTCCACTCTTCCCTGAGTTTACAGAGGCTCAACGAACCTTTCAGGCCGTTACAAATAAAGCCATTCAGATGCTGTGAAATCCACAGGAAAAACTTCCGGAGAGCCTCTAAGCCTCAGCATTGCAGACTTTACATCCGTTGGACTCTCATTCTTTCTGCTGCCAAGGCCAAGACAACAGGAGCACCAATCCTAGTCTGCTTGGCAATGAGCATTGCAGTGGCATGAAGTGGTCTGCAGAGTGGGTCAGTCACAGGAACGAACACTATGTGCGTAGTAAATAAATGCCCAGCCTAGCAAGAGGGCTTGCACCTGAAGTCTTTTATGGGGATGCAGTTAGTGTGAGAGTACCAGGTCACGCAAATACTTCCATGGTGAAAACATTGTTCTGGGACTGATTTCTCCACCCAGTAGCACTACCTAGGTGCTCATGACTTATTCTATTAAATATTTATTTATTGCCCCACTGAAAAATTCCTGGCTTGCTTTTGTATCCTATTAGTAGCTGCCTTCCCAATTTTTTTCCCATGCATTTGCCACATACACTGGCCCAAGAGGCAGATTTCCCCAAACCCCTCTGTGGCAGGTTAGCAGAGACATGAAAGTCAAGGCATGTGAGCCTCCCTAGGAGGTCGTTGCAAAGCTATCCTTAGTTTCTTGCTAAGGAGCTTTTAAGGCTATTCTGAGCTGGCCATTTTCACCACTGTATATCGCATAGACACTAGGACAGTGACGCTGTCAGTGCATAGCCCTCACATGTCCCAGTGCACCGTGGTTACAGACTTGTTCTCCAGTCTGAAACTAAAGACAATGTTCCTGGAGTAGGAAAACGCCGCACTACACCACAGAGAGGTAGGACCGAGGGAGACAAAGGGAATGGCAGAACCAGTCCAGGTTCATGGAGGCAGGTAGATGTTCCTAGACCCGTCAGCAATTTAAAAACAGCAATACCAGGTGAGTTGCAGGAAAGATGCAGTTGGTGCTGCCTTGCTCACCCCTACAAAAGCACAGGACACACAGCGGCATCACATGAACAGAGTCCTGCGGCAGCGACACCATCTCATTTTGGAATTCATTCCATTGTCACACCAGAAGCAGAAAACCCATTGAAGCTAGGGTGAAAAAACCAAACAATCCAAACCCCTATAATCTGATAGTTATGTCAAAGCTAGCTGGGATGGGTTTTTTCCCATTCCTCAAACAGGAACTTTGAGTAAAACTGACCCTCATGCTAACCCATTTTGACCTCTTCATAAGCTAGCACCATAAAGTGTGGAGGCTGTTGTACTGCCTTATCTTGATGGGATTGTAAACCTTTGAGCTTTAAATTCCCTCTGTGACCCTAGAAATTCTTCCCCAGGCAAGGCAGAGTAGAACTTTTTTTCTGAAGCACACAGTGAGGTAACTTGTAATTAAACTTAACGTAATCAAAAGCATTTCAGATGAGAAAGCTGTAAACCCACTTCACTAAGAAATCATACACCTGACCACATCCTACAAGTTTTGCTTGGCTACAAGGCCACATCATCTGGCCAGGTGCTGGCCCACTCGCAGTTGGCTGCTCCATGTAGCAAGAATTTGCTGTAAGTAAGTTCATATGGCACCTGAGGTGTATGGCAGGACTGGGTGAAGACTGGCACAGCGGCACTGGCGCCAAACCTGGGCTTTTCTGCCTGGGACCATCTGCCGGCCTGAGGCAGTTCAGGGTTTCCTCTGTTTTCATTTGGCAGACTGCATAAGATTTTACATGGGAGCTGCAGACGGTAGAGGGAATTCAAGCCTAATGACAGGATTCACTTTCCTCAGGTGCCTGTTGCAAACCCCGCTCTGTGGATGACCCCAGGCTGCAAAGCCCTGCTCCACAAAACAGCAGTGACAGCTGAGCCCAATTCACTGCAGCCCCCACCGCAGGGCTTTAGGGGAAGGCAGACGGCACCAGGACTGACCTGGCTCAGCCAGCACCAGGGAGCAGCGGGCACAAACCCCCTGCCATGATCCAAAGCCAACACAGTAGTTGAAGACTTGACCTGCTTAACTGTTGTTCTCTGACACTTGCCAAGAGTGGAGCAGCAAGATAAACATTTCCAAGCCACTTCAGAAATCATTATTTCAGTGGGATTTATTTTTTTTAATAGACATTTTTGCTCTCTGTTCCCTCCCTCTTCCCCCCTAATAGAAGCTGGACTTTTGACATCCTTTTACAGGTGTAAAACCTCACAGCTTCATGAGTGATGCTTCCTGAAGAGAGGCTGCATCACTGGCAGAGCAGGACGTGACCAGGGTGGTCAGGAAGGCACTGGTTTCCCTGCCGTGCAGAGCAGGAAAGTGGGAAGCTCCCTGTGGCTTACGAAATGTTCACTGAAGCACGAGGTGGAGAGCCTCAAAAAATGCCTCAAGGCACCTTTGTCCTGTATTGCGAAAAACAGAATATGCTCTAGAGCTGGCTTTGGCACATTGCTGCGTTCCCCACACAAAAAGGAAATGTGTTTGCTGAAGACATCACATTAGGCAGGAGCAAAATCCTTGCCTTTACCTCCCTCAGCTCCTCATTTGGCTGTGGGCTGAACTGAGATACATGTCTATATCTAAGTGACTGTCTGACAGGGCTCTGCCATGAGGAACGAGGCCCAAGTTAAAGCCCGTCTGGGTCATGGGCTAGATTTTCCCCACACAAAAAGGAAATGTGTTTGCTGAAGACATCACATTAGGCAGGAGCAAAATCCTTGCCTTTACCTCCCTCAGCTCCTCATTTGGCTGTGGGCTGAACTGAGATACATGTCTATATCTAAGTGACTGTCTGACAGGGCTCTGCCATGAGGAACGAGGCCCAAGTTAAAGCCCGTCTGGGTCATGGGCTAGATTTGACCAAGTCCGTAGGTCTGCACATGTCTAAACCTGCCATTTCTGCAGTTCTGCGAATGCCAACCAGAAGCTTATCAGCAAATAAGCCTTTTTCCAACTTACGAGCAGGACGAAGTCCTCACTTCCACTCCCCAATAACCATCATTTCTTGTGACTTCGCAGCCGATTTCAAAGGGCTGTTCCAAACAGAGGGGATGTTGGCCTATTCATGATCTTCTCCACCACCTTGGAAGGACATGGTTTGCCAAGGCTTTAGATTTGAACGGTAAAACCAACAGCTTTGTGGCCTGGTGTATCACAGTCATATTGCATGGATTGCACAAAAAGCTTTGGTGCTCTAATTAATTTAACTTGGGCAATGCTCTTCTGAAGGATTTTCATATATCTTCCCATCTGCCAGCCATAAATCAAGGTAGCATCCTTGCCTGGTTGCTGGTGGGCTGCACCACCCAAGACTTGGGATCTCTGTAGAAAATACAAAAATCAGATTTTTGTCTATTTTTCACAAATTACGTAACAGTCCTCACAGAGGAGTTTTGGTAAGTGTGAATAAAGGTCTCTGTATACACTTGTTACACTGACCTTTCAAAATACCTTCATTTACATGGCACCATACATAACCATGATGCATTCAGCCACAGATGTTCAGACATCAACATTCCCAACTTCTGACAGAGAATTGCCCTCATCCAGCATTCCTACTAGCGTGATGGGGAAAATCACTCTGCAGTAATGGCATTTGGATCACAGTCCTCTGTAGAGTATAAGCTGGGTACAGTGACGTTAAAGAGAATAGAAATCCTGACACTGCCAGTACCTCACTGAAGACTTTATCCCCAGAGCTGGATGTGACACTGAAAAGGAGACTGAAATACAACAAGACCCCTTGAATCCAAATGGGAGAATAGGATTGCCCAGGAGAACCAGAAGCGAGCTTCCAGCAGCAACTTCTCGCTTTCATGCAGTCCCCATCACCTATGCTACGCCTCTTCCCAGACCACTGGCCCTCCCTCAGCTGTATGTCTACTGTGAAAAGGTGTGGAAACCGATTCCTTCTTGCAGCTGTGTGATGCCTTCAACTCTGTCCAAAGGCCACAACAGCCTTTCTGACCTTCACTGTGGGCTCCAGCAGCGTGCTGCTGCCAGTTGGAGGGCTACAGCTCTGTGACTGCATCATATCACTTGCATGTTCCCAGCTTGGCAAGGCACAGCGCAAGGTGGATCAGGCCAGACCTCTCCGCTACCTGTTTTATCACAGGATGCTCAGCACCACACCTGGCACCTACTAAAACAGGAAGGCAACACTAAAAAGGCTCCATTAAAAGGGGCTTCATTAAAAGTAAACAGGCGAGTACAGCCCAGAGAAGAGCACAGGGCCTGGGGGAGGGGAAGAGTGGAGCACTGCCAATTTTCTCATCAGACGCTCT
>NW_010417910.1:0-9460 GCF_000710305.1 Buceros rhinoceros silvestris | reverse complement strand
CTTCTCCATTACCGTCTCCCGGCTCCTGCTCTGAAAGTCAAGTGGAATTGTCAAGAGGAATCACCTGTGATTTAAAGTGCAGTTTTCCTCCAAGAGTTATGTAAAATTGCCACCTTCCTATTCAGAGCCTTTGGGGACAGGGAATCAGAGCTGCTGAATTGGAGGGGCGGGGGAAGAAAACACTGCTCTTTCCTCCAGTCTTGTCAGCCCCACCGGACCCGCCTGTAGCTGTAAGGAGACCAGCAAGCACTGCCTGCCTGAGCTCAGAAGATGGAGTTCCACTTTAAGCAAAGAAGAGGCTGCTTGATTATCCCCTTCCTCCTGTCCTGGGGGCAAGGAAATCAGAAGAGATTGTTCTCTGTCCTGATTTAGGCATCTTTGCTATTAAAAAGGACTCAGGCAGGATGCTTCAGCCTGCTCTCTTGCCGTAAGCCCCCTCAGATTTTGGTTAACAAGGAGCTGGAGCATCTGAGACTACTGAGAAGCTTGTGTGCATGTGTGTTTCTGTGTGTGTCCGTCGCTGTAGCTATATAGAGATATATTTAAAAGAAGGTTAATTGGTCTCCTGGGAACTATAAAGAACTTGTTAGATTCCTGTGTGAGCAGTGACTGTATGAAGCCTAATTACTAAGCCTGAGGTTTTGTTTTTTTTTTTCTTTTAGGGGGAAGGAATCTCTAAGGTCCTTATTAAAACCTACGAAAAGTCTAAAGAATGATGGAATTAGAATTGATTTGTCCATGTTGATCACAAGTGCAGAGCAAATAAAAACAATGAACTTTCTCCATGAAATACTAATGGGGGTCATATAGCACGGCTTACACATTGCTCTTGTGAGGATAAACTGAAACCACGGTGCTGAGTGGCAAGAACAGCAGACGGCAGGCTTTCGGGTAAGGTACGCTCTTTACACTTAGGGCAGGAAATACACATGCTTAGATGTCCTTGTAGGGAGCATTCTACTAGACATCTATCTATCTCAAATGTTTTTTCAGGCTGACTAACTGGGTAAAATCAGAAATTAAAGACAAAAGGACTTTTGTATGGAGAAAAGTACCTTTAGAGGAAAGAGAAAACAGCCATTTAAAAAGAAGATGGGGTAAAAAAAAAGGAAGAGGAAGCCTTAAAACAGCTTTAGTTTGAAATGCTGAAATGCTTGGGGTATTTTAACTGTTCTTTACACTTTGCTGAAATGCCATGGGTGGAGACCAAAGTTTTGTCCATGTGGAGGAGGCACAGCTTAGACAGGGGCAGCTCACAACACTGTGCCCATGTGTGGCAACTCAGTTGTGGAGGAACTCTGAGGCAATACCTGCGATTACAACAAGAAAGTACAATGATGCCATCCCACTCTGTCCATCCCACAACCAGAGATGGCAGGACTGGAATGGAGACATTGCATGTGGCTACAGCTCTGTCACTGGTCTGGACACGATCATGTGGGCCATGATTAATGTTTGTAAATTAACGTGGCAACCAGCTGTTTGCTGCTCTTTCCCAAAAGCTAAGCTGGCCAAAGATTTCTCTTCTACAATTAATTCGTAGCTTCTGTAACAGGTTCTTGGTTCGGTGAGGGGCCTCTGCAACACACTGAGCTTGCTGCTCACATTAATGGCTTTTTCTGGGGGGGAGTGCACTGACCCACATCCCGCTGACACCAGCCCTTGCTCTGGGGCCAATTGCAGTTCAGCCACTGCATGAACTAGGTCATTTTAGTCACTAATCTACAGGCCTTTTTTTCCTCAGCTGTGAAATAATACTTAGCTTCCTCTTTAAAGAAGTACTACATTTTCTGCCCATACCTCTCCCACTGTCCTACCAATAACGCACTAAGGGAATGCATATAGACTCCTCAAGCCCATATAGGTAGGGAAGTAGAGAGGCAGATGTAGGGAGTGTCACAATGGAAAAGCCCAACTATGGACATCAGTCTAACCCTGGCTGATTTGCCTAAGGGCAGACGCAGTTTCTGGTGCAGCAGAGAAGCCAAGCTGGAACTCCATGTCCATAACATTAATACCTGCATTCTTCTCCTTGTCTTATGGGAGATTTAATTCTGAATCAGGAAAAAAAAATTGGCACAATGTCTGTGAAAAACAGAATGCTGTTCATAAAAAGCCTTGCAGTGGCCAGGGACTATCTGGAATATAGGGTGCGGGGAGACTGCCTCTGCATTTCATAAATATGTTATGCAAAAAAAATAGCAAGTCTAAGAAAAGCTAGCTTAAAAAACCTAGCCATCACAGAACACGGTTACAACGAGAAGCAGAAAAAGGGCTGAGTAATGGGTGAGTTTTGCTGAAATAAATCCATGTACAATAGACTCCACACACATGCTGATAGACTCAAGGAAGTCAGAGATCTAAAAAATTCGTTCACTGCATTTTCCTCTCACTGCATGTCTTTTACCATCTACCACCTCTGCTATCCACTGCAAGTTCTGTTTGCCAAGGGCCCAGAGTATATTTACTTCCAACATCAGGTCAGAGCACCTTGAGGGTATGGATGCAGAGAATTAACAGCACAGTTTAGGGACCTTTGTGTTTTGTTTTGTTGTGTTGTTTTGTTTTGTTTTCTTAATGACAGACGTTTTGTTCAACTGGAATCAATTATTCATAGCAAACCTGTATAATCCCCCATGTTTTTTCCCTACGTGTTGGCACTGTTTTTCTCCCAAACACATACCACAAGACAGTTCAACTCCCTCTAAGTGCAGTCTAACATTGTTACTCCTGGACTAATTTAAGGAATAGTGACAGATCAAAAGTTACTCAAAATGTGTTCCTAAAAACTTGAGCTCCACCCAGATTACAACTGCTTTCCAAAAGGCACTGAAAAAGTCTCCGACCTGCTGCAAGCAAGCAGCCAGCCTGCCAGCATTACAGACAACTCTGCAGTCTGCCTCTTTCTGACTTCAGCATCTTTATCTTAGCAAGCTGATGACAACTGAAAAATTTGACAGATATTTGTGAAGACTGAAACATGATGCCTGTGCAAAGACAACACAAGGTGCTTTGAGTTCAAGCTGAAAAAACAAAATTACTTGCTTTGAAATGAGTGCTTATCTACTGCTCCTTCCTCGCTGGCACGCTTGATTGCTACCGCATTTTCAACCAGTGCATTTAGCTAAACCTCTCAGCAGTCACTGGCCAGCTTTCTTCACAAAAAATAGGCTGGAGTGAGACCTCTGGGAGAGAAAAATCTGTATACAACAACCTCCCCTGCAGCATCAGCAGCCCGCCTAGTGGTGTTAGTCCATGTGAATCTTCAGAGGAAACCACTCAGTAATTGATTGAAACCAACCAAAAAATTTGACTCTTTTCTTGATCAGGCTGAAAGAAATACAAGTTTTACATCAGCAGTAATGAAAACAAAGCACGAATTACACCTCCACACTGTGGAGTATCCATACGAAGGACTCTCTGCAGAGCAGCCCAGAGAAGGTGGCCGAGCAGGGCAGGCAACATGGCAGTTCCCTCAGCACCCTGAGCCAGAAACCTGAGCCACAGACCAACCTGGGGCCCGTTTGGTTTCTTGCGTTGCTCAGTGGGTTGTCGATCCATTTCCTACACTCCTACGTGTGTGGCAGCACTTACAGTCATGGCACTCTGCAGCCAACACCACATGCTCTTTCTCAGTTTCCCAAGAGACAGTTGTTGAACTGTTTCGCTTGTACATTTTTCCTAAGCATCTGCTATAGACCACTGCTAGAGATAAAATACCAGTGTAGGCAGATCTTGATGGAAGGTGGCCTTTCTCATCTGATGTCAGGTTACTCTGCCCCTCCCCTAGCACCCACCTTTCCCTGCTACTGCTTTTGGGGTGTTGAGGTGTCCTTGTACCAGAAGCCCTAGAAAACAGTGCTGTAGGCAGTTCATGCCTACAGATGTGTCTGCACACATGGGAGCTGGCGGGTCATCTCCCAGTATGTGCTGCATGAACTAATGCATCGTCTTACCTTACATTCTGAAGTCTCTTCCATTTGCAAATCTTAGTATTAGATAGGTAATTGTGAGATAACATAAGCATCATCTTTATGCAAAACACATAAATTCTATTCTGCACGTGCCCCTTTAAAACCAGAAAATACCAGTCTTGAAGACTGGGTGCTCCTCCCATTTTCTGATTGTCCATCAGTGATGCCATTACTTTGTCAGAAATCCCAATGAATGGAAAGGTCTGACCTTTTGCCCCAAATAATTTCCTTTTCATAAAAGCAAGAAGACCCAACCAAGCAGTGAATTTCTTCAAGGATTACTGCACTGCCTGGGTGGCTGATACGACTTGGCCTCTGGCATTAGGCCGTGTTACGTACTCCAGAAATGCACTGCATTTCATAGGCTACTGCTTGGATATTACTGCCGGGCAAGTGAATGCTCCGTACGCTGGAACAAATTCAAACGCCTTGAAAGGAGATATCTTCCTCAGCGCTGGTGTTCATGTGCTGTGGCTGTAAATAATGTGCAGAGCGTTCATTTTCTTTTTAAATGTGTTCTCATCTCATAATAATTAATGGTGTCAAGTTACTGATGTGAAAAAAAGCCTGACTTTACAACAACGATGGATTAATGAAATAACAGTCATGGCTGGAGTAGCAGCAATAAATTATTAGAGGAGTGACACACCTGAAATGATACTTTCAAAGGCCTTAAATTATTTAGGTTTCAATGTTCCCCATAAACATTTGGCTTTTGATAACATTTGTTTCCGTGTTAAAAATTGAAGTCAGCAGCTCTGGCAAGAACAACTCTTCATTGCTGATGAGTGTGGGGAAACATCCTTCTCTCCCCCACGGATGTGGTCATCTGTAGATCTCAGAGGTTCGCTATTTGGAGGAGTGAAATCCAAACCCCACAGGCTCAGAAAGGTCTAGAAAACACACCGCTGAGCTCATGGGTCCAAATTTCTCTCATTTTCAAACGGGTATGAAGTGGGAAACTCTCGAAGCAGTCAAAATGGGGAGAAAATGGAGTCAGCAATTTCCACATAGGTACAATTTTGATTAAATTCTTTATTCAATCCATTTTAATACTCAATATTATATCATATGAAATGCAAGAAGAAGAGGGACAAAGCCCTGCAGATATATTGGGAGGGAGGAAAATCTCATTTAAAATATTGGGATACTTATTTGATGTCAAAAGAGCACTGGATCAGGCTTTTGGAAACCACACCAAAGAGCAAGGCAAAGGGATATAATATATTCTCTCTACTTACAATGTGTCTAACACGAGATCCCTAATTACTGGCACAAACTGCTATAAAAAATTGACTGCTGCTATCAGTGGAAGTATATAACTTTGTAACTGATGAAAGCTCTGTACGCATTTCCCAATAATTACTATCAATTAAATTAGGTGCTGTAAATTGATAATTAGGTATTGTCAGTTAGATTGTTTGGTAAGAAAAAAAAATCCTATGAAAATTGCAGATAATTCTCCAAACAGCAACTCAATTCAGATCATACAGCAAAATTAATAAATAAATACTAAACATTTTTGTAAAGAAAGTAGAACATAATGAAAAGACATCAAAATCATCAAGAAGCTTCGCAATGCAGTAAAAAGCATTTGATTTCCTTTCTCTTTGAGTATTTTATTTTCCAGACTAGTGGTTATCTTCACTGTATTCTCATGATGGCCTCACACTGTTCCTTTATCTCCATCAAGGCTTGCACCAGGCTGTGATCTGCCCCATGGGTCACCTTCATAATATTATAGGCCTTGAGGAGAGAACAGAAGGGGACACGTTAAGTCACTGTGCAGACCATGCAAAGAGGTTGGTCCCTACAGGATATAGGGAGATATATATATGGGCAGGGATGGAACTACTGGTCCCCTGGCAGCTGGGGACTTGAATGCATGGCATAGTAGAAATCGGAATGACATGTCCCAAAGTATGTAATGATTTGTCCCTGACAAAGGAAGAGGTGCTGACACGTTATTCGTAGGTGTTAAAGCCCACAAATACGTTGCACAGATGGATGTTCGGAACAGTAGAGAAAGATGCTTTTGCACTGAGACATGCAGGCTGTTTTAAGATTGATCGGCTGCAGCACCTAAGGTTTTGATACTCTGTTTAAAGGATGACTGTGACATTTATGATGTTAGTAGCCTCAGAGACCCGTAAAGGGAAATGGATAGATGCTTAACTAGTAGCATGTAGTGCCTTAACTGTATCAGGAGAAACTATGCATAGCATCATAGGAGTACATGACTGGTTTCACTCTAGAAGGGCATGCAGGGGAATGGGTCTTCGCTACTTTTCCCAGGGATTATTTTCTCAGAGTGTTGTCTTCTATTGCTAGGCCAATTTATACTTGCTGATACTGCCTGTAGTGGGGCTGATTCCCTGCCACAGGTATGTCTGAAATGCTCTTTGACCATCTCATGTTTAGATCATCACTTTGCGAATGACATGTCTGCTTCTTCCTTCTATCAGATTCCTCCTGCAAGGAGCAAAGTACCAGATGGAAATGGATTCAGCACTTTTGAAGAAAGAACAAGGGAGCTAGAAGTGTACTGGTAGGAGAAAGTCAGAGATGTTTCCTCATCCCAAACTGAGAAGTGGAATTGAATCAATTTAATCATCAAAAACTAAATACAGCCTTTGTTTCAACGGGTTCCTGGTTTAGCCAGCTAACAAAATTCAGCTAAATTTCAGTTTTCGATTGCAGAAAAAGGATCTTTTTGGAAACGAATGTTGAGGAAGGGGTCTCACTTAAATTGGAAAGATAAAAATAAAAGTAAATATATTCTTTGGTGGAATGAACGAAAGACTATTTCCAAATTCTAGACACTTGCAAGCTTTTGGAAATTCTAGCAGTTTGCTCCACATTAGCGAATTCTTAAAAGAAGAGGGAGGCAGCAAAAGATTGAAAGAGCAAGTTGAAATAGCGGTCAAAACAAATCAGTGTGTGCAAGGAGCTCTAAAAAGAGTCAAATATGTTCTGAGCTACTACAATGCCCTACTACTAAATGATAAAATACTCGGTTAAATGGAACAATGGAAATGCTTTCATGACCATCGGAAATGCCTAAGAAATGTGAGATAAAATCAGAAACAATCTTCTTTCTTTGCATATTTTCTATTCTAGCAGAAATACAAAGCTGGTCATGTTTTTGAGAAATTTTTGCAGCTAAGTCGTAATTATACTCCCAGAAAAGACTGCTTAAATTGTCCTTAGTGTTCTTCTTTTCCTAATTTAACATACTGGGGAAATCTTGTAAAGAACAGATCATAGAATTATTTAAACACAGTGGAGTGTGAGGTACTAAGCTGTACAAGAGCTTTTCTTAAAAAAAAAAAATAATTGAAAAATAGTGTAAAAACAAGAATAAGAGCCATTCCTTTCTCAGCCCATAGAGTGGGTTGGAGAAAGATGAAGACTTGAATGGTACAGGAATCCCTGGATGGTGCACAGCAGGATAGCTGCAGGTGGGATCCTATGCATAGGGCAGTGCAGCAACAGGTAGCTGTGCCCAGGCTAACAAGGAAGGGACAGGATCACTCTAGTGCAAAGTGACCAGGTGAATTGGCCATGGATCCAGACTCACTTGGTGCACAGTGTTTGCATGCCCTGGTCAAGAAAGTTGATGGATTTATTGTAAATGACTGGTGCCAAGAGCTGTGCATTTGGATACAGCCAAGTCGCAGTCCCACGGCAGCTGACCTTGATCTTCAACTATAGGACGGAGGTCAGCCTAGTAGTGATGGACTTGGACACTCTGATGCACAGCCAGAGATGTCCACATGAATATATCTGTTAAAAAGAAAAAAATCCTTAATATCAAACCTAATCTTGAGCTAACAGTATCTTTGCTGACTTCTCTCTCACTTCCAACATTTCCTTTTCATATCCTTTTTTTCTTCAGTGAGTCAGACAAATGCATCCAAGTCTTTATCCTTTTGTTTCCTCAGAGAGAAAATAATTTTCGTGCACACAGTGTATGAGTCAGATCCAGCCACATTGAAGTTAGAATAGCAATGACTTCTGTAATCCCCAAACTGAACTGGCATTAAGTTATGCAGCCATTTTTGCAAAGCTCAAAGCAAAACTGGGGATTAATTTCACCTCCAAAGCAAGGAATTGTTTTACTGGGCAGAAGCAGGAAGATGGAGGCACTCTGAACACGCTCTGGCTCTGCTAAATCACACAGCTCACCAGCAGAGTCGAGGCTGAGCAGAGTCTCGCTGTGGTCTGTGTGGTCTTCCTCTCAGCTAAAAGAACAAATCCAATTATGAAAAACTATTGTAATCGCAAGGCAGCAACTCAGGCCACAGTGTCATCAACCACACACTGTCTCCCTGAAGAATAGAAACCCATTAGATTGGCTGTTGTTCCATGAATACGAATGAAACGCAGCACGGTCGATTGTTCCCGATTTGCATGGGGATGGGCTGAGCTGCCCATCACCACAGCTGTGGGGAACTGCAAGCAGATGCAGGAGGGCACTGCTGCGTCACAGAAAGCAAACTGTCGTGCACCAAAATGGCATGATGTGAAGGTTAGCGTTCCAGAGGGAGTTTCTGTGCTTTTCCATCTCTTTTGACTGAAGGGGACATTTGTTAAAGCAGGCACAGGAAAACTGAAAACTATCACGGTCACTATCGACCACAGCTGGTAAACAATTCAGAGTATGAAGCAAACACCTAGAGAAAGGGGATTTCTTCAGTGTTGCTGTGAAAACTGTGAGCGATTTTACCCCAGTTACTGTGCTTTTTGCCTCCATACCAGGGGTTACAGGAAGAAGGAAGATTGTACTGAACCTATTACAGGCCATCATGGGACAAGACTAACATGCCCATCAGCTCATGAGAGGACAAAAGTGCTCCTGCGACTGTACCAGCCAAGTGCAGGATCTGCAGGGGAAACTGGCTGGTCAGTGTCACATGTGTGCATCCTCCTGCCTGCCTGTCCCCATTCCCACCAGCCATTGCTCAGCGGCTGGTCCCTGCTGCCCTACTCAGCAAAGCACATGGGGGTAGGCAGCCACCACCACCACAGCACTGCAGCACTCATCGGCTTGCTTCGAGGAAACTACACCGAGAAATGAACCCCAGCCTTCCCTTTTGCACCCTGCCTGTCCTCCCAAACAAAGTCCAGCTTCACTCAGGCTATGGGCAACCAAACAGGTGAGCTTGCACGGATATGAAGGTAAAAATGACAACTAACAAATATTTATGCTAACGGGTGCACCTCAGGGCAAATCTATATACTTGCTAGGGGCTCCCATGAGCTCCAGAGATGCTAACACATCCTGGGCTCGTGCAGCAGTGCTGCTTCCTCGTTGAGAAGCCTTTCTCTTCACAAGACAGCTTGATGCAACTTCCGTTATTGCCGCTTTTTACAGTCATTCCAGGCTTTTCAAATCAGGTTCGTTGGACTGGACTCCAGCTCCGGCCTTTTTGCTGACCAGAGTTTTCCTGTTCTAAAAGTTTATTTGTCCTCCCACCATTACA
>NW_010417909.1:41439-56941 GCF_000710305.1 Buceros rhinoceros silvestris | reverse complement strand
TTATGGCTGTCAGAGTTTCCTGTCTGGAGAAAAGAAGTGCTGTTTGTTTAACTAATGCAAGACGATGTTTACCTCCAGCAGAGATGTTGCTATCTGTAGAAACACTTTGGTGAACAATCTTAGCTTTGAAGCTAGTCCAGATGAGGATGGCTGAGTACAAAACGTACCTTCTGTTATAAAGCACAGTTTCTTTTGATCAGGTGATCTTCTGAAAGTAAAAGAGCTGATGAATGTTCTGTTGGTATAACATAATATAGTTGTATAATTGGAATGAGAGTCATTAAAAAAATATGTAGAGCGTGTTGAGGTAGACATTTGATTTTCTATGTGTGCTCCAAATCACTGTAATATTTTATGGAAGCCATGCTGGTAGGACAAATTCAACATTTATTGTATCATTCCGAGATATTCTACAGGATATACATTCAAAAGTGGTAACTTACATCTCAAGTAAAGAGCGGAAGCAAAATATCATGAGCATTTAGAAGTAAGTCCTTTATTGGATGTTCTTGGAGTAAGCAAGCACTTTCTTTAGTGAGGACGATGTTCACAAAAATGGTAGTGGAGTAATCAAGCATAGAAGGCTTGTAAGGTAAGCCTTAATTTTATATTCCTGATACGGACTTTGAAATAGTAACTTTTGATTTCTTATAGTTTTTATAATCTATACTTCAATTTATACTTGTGTGAGAAGTATAACCTTGTAGTGGATGTGAGAGCTGCTTCTGTAGTGAATCATGATGAACAATTACATGTTTTTAATGGATCATAAAGAAGAATCATCTTGAAAGCTGAAAGTAAATGCTAGCATTTAGTTCTTGTCTTGAAGCTGTTGGCTTTTTTATTTTTTAAACAAATTAAGATTTTAATCAATCTTTGGTTTATGGCACTCAGTAAGAAAAGCTTTAGACAGAGGCTGAGGTTCATGTGGTTGCTGCTGGAAGTTCTGTGAATGTGATGGTTGCTTAGATAGTGACTATTTATTCATTAATTTTTTTTTTTTTTATGATTGTGTTCTTAAATAGAATAGAAATAGTGATGCCACCAGTGGAATAGTCTAAGTAAAACAGATTTTTAAAAACAAAGTTCATTTATAGTTTTTATTAATAAAAATAAGAAATTAAATAATAGGAAGCTTTAATATTAAATATTTCTTCTGTAAGCATGACAGACCCAAGTCTTTTCTGGTGTAACTGGTTGCATTTTAACAGCAGCAATGCCCATCTGCTTCTCAGGGTTTCTTGGCAACTTCAATGCACTAAAAGTTATAAATGCTTCAAATGATATTGCAAGTTGTATAATTTAGTTTCACTGGAGCCCATATTGGAACACGCTGTTCTAACAAACTGTAACTTAATGTTATATGTAGTTACATTTTTTTTTGTGAGTGTGGCACTAAGTTTTCTTAACACTTATGATTAAATAATAAATGTCAGAAACTTTGGCCCTCAACACAGAAAAGTGGGCTGTTGTAGAATGCATATATGACATTGTAAAATATTATTTTATTGGGCTTGTGTCTTTAAAAATGGGATGCATTAACCTAAGGTCCAGTAATTGTCATTACTTATTGCAATTCTGTTTATCATGATGAAAAAACAGATGATAGGAGGATGTTTGTCACAATTATGTTGATCCTTCTATTTTTGCACTACTGATCCATAACTGTCATTTTGGTGGAAAACCCAGGAAAATAATTTGAAAGAGTGAAGACTGGAGAAAAATAGAAGAAAATGGAAAGTTTTTAAAAAACAAAAAACCAAACTACAGAAACCCTGAATTCAGCCTGGTACAGAGATATTACTCAGCAGTTTGTGCACAATGTACATATGGTTTTGATACTTTTGAGAGGGTAGGGGAAAGGAAGAGAGCAGGAGTCTGCTGTGGCAGGAGAGCAGAGTGGAACCACGCAAAGGCTGGAGCATGAGAGTAATTAAAGATGCCATTCTTTTTTAACGATCTCTGCTACTAGTTGTGCTGTAGGTTTTTCAATAAATATGAGCAAAGAAAATAAGGACGGCATTGCCACGCTGCTGAGCAGAGAGGAAAGCTGTCAACAGGTGAAAGCAGGAAAACAGAAGATTATATTGTCTCTTTTTGCATAAATCCACACTAATTAGATCCCCTCTGATTGGATAACGTAACGTATTTGACAGCACTTGGAAGCGGCGTCTATTACAGAATTCTTGGAAATGCTGTCAGGTTCAAAATTCCACTTAGCTGAAGTATTAGGGAGGAGAAAGTGTCCTTCCTCGGTCGTTTTACTTGGCCCGCGTCTACTTGTGACCACTCGTGGAGGTGAGATCCTGTGTGGTGGACCAGCAGTGTGAGTGAGTCCAACCCTTCCTATACTGTAAAGGAAAACAAGATGAAATGGGGGGTTTAGCCTTTACCTGTTTGACAGTAGGAGCTGGGTGGATAGTACAGGATGACAGAATAATTCAGGTTGGCAGAGTCCTCAGGAGGTCTCTAGTTCAGCCTCCTGAACAAAGCTGGGTCAGTCGTAGTCAGACACAGTTGCTCAGGGCAATCCAGTAGGAATCTCAAAGGCTGGCAATGACACAACCTGCTTTGCTGCCTGACTCATAATGAGAAGTTTTTTCCTTTATCCACTCTGGACCTCTCATTTCAATTTATCCCTGCTGTTTCTCATCCTCCCTGCCCCAGCCTGTCTTCAATGCCTTACCTCCCTGCAGGTACTGGGGACCTAAAAGATCTTCCAGGAGTGGCATAGGAGTAGGTGAGCCTGCTTGGGAATGAAGAAGGTCTAGATGATCCCAAGAAGCCTGTTCCAGTCCTGTGATTTCCCAGTAGTCCAAACAGGAACACTAAATCCCCGCATTTTCTTTCTAAATATTAGTAGCAGTTTAGTTATTTTAGCTGTATAAAAGAAAACGGAGGAAAATATGAGTGTATGTGACACCATTTCTCTTCTGCATTCCATTTCAGTCCATGAAATATTAAAGTTCAGTTCTCATTCAAAACTTGTTTAGCAGTAGGTACCCGTTTATATTTCTCGCAGTTAATGATACTGTTTCCATCATCTCTTTGCTTATTGTTTCTTTGTGTTCTTTGATTATGGTGTATAAAGTGTTACCATGTCACTGACAGTTGAAAGAAGAAACGGCTGATGTCACTGGCAGTCTTAGAAATTACCACTTCTTCACTGTTTCTCGTCATGATCTGCCTTTAAAAGATTTATTTCAGAATCAGGTAGGTTATATTGTCATCTTATTAAATCTTCTTTGAGTTAATAACCTGTAATGCAGTGAGCATGATTTAAATTGTACACGTTATTATAATAAAGAGTACAAGTATCGTGGTGATCAAATAAAATTAAATTATATGCTAGGCTTCTAGATGACTATGTAATTACGATATTTTTAAATTATGATTACAAAGCAATAAATAAACTTTATTAGAAATCTTTATTAGAAATCAGGATCAATCCCTCTTGTCATTTGTGTCCATGTAAGCGATAGACTTAAGATTGTCAGCACCAATATTTGTATTAGAATAGAAATTACGTAGGAGTCATAGTTCAACATGGTGTTTACCTGTGAGGAAGCAGAAATCTTCTCTGGAAAGACTTCTCTTCCTCCCGTAGTGCCAGCCAAAACCAAAACCCAAACCAAAAGGCTTCCATCCCACGTGCGTATGTGTTCTGGTGCTTGGCAAGTGTGTGTTTGGTGTAGTAAGGACTAGGCTCACTACTGCTTCACCGCTTGATCAACATAGATGCATTAATGGTTGTGTTTAGGTAAATAGCAGTATCAAAATAATTAAAATGGAACATTATAATAAAAATGTTTTTAACACCTCGTCCCTTCCTCTGCTCCCCAGATAAATAATTCAGGTTAATCAATGCAAGATTTTTTTTCAAAGTCTTGAAAATCCTTCAGTTTGAAGGAACGTTGATAGACGTTGCTTCAGCTGTACTTGTGGTTTCAGAAACTTTTTAGTATGACTATATCTGAAAACCTTCTTATTTGCCATTTGTATGTTTAAGGGGGACAAATAAATTGATAAAAATATAATTTCTCCTTTTGGGGATTTAATAAATTTCTGCACTAAATCTTAAGAATGAATCTTAAGAACTTAAAGGCTAAATGTATAAATCTGTAAGTATGTGTCTTTGCGTGAATAATCTTGCTAAATACACATGCTATATATTTGCTTAATATTATATATATATTTACCTGAGCGTTCTGTTGATAGAGAAAAAGTGAGTGATTCATATCCGATACTAATAAAGAATCTTATTAAAGTACAAAAAGAAACAAGTAGGAAATAAGTTCTGTATTTATCCATCTATTCATGTAGAATGTAGCCATATTACTTAATTTTTAAGGAAAAAGGAATTGAGGCAGCTCTTGTGATGTAAGATTAATCTGATTAAAACCAGGGAATGAGTATCT
This sequence comes from Buceros rhinoceros silvestris, assembly GCF_000710305.1. NCBI lineage: Eukaryota > Metazoa > Chordata > Aves > Bucerotiformes > Bucerotidae > Buceros > Buceros rhinoceros. The sequence continues at coordinate 52,523 of NW_010417909.1, read as the reverse complement.
GTAGTAAAGAAAGGTGAGAGAGAAGAAAAGTGCAATGACTGTTTTCTGCTGCTTCGTGATCCTTCCCTTTTGCAACTGGTATCTATAGCTGTGTATAAATGAGAGGCTGTTAGGATGTAAATATGCTTTTTCTCTCTGACATGTTTCCTGCTAGTTGCTTGGTTACCAGTACTTTGCCATGCATACGTGCAAGACATTAGCTTATTCTTCTGTCTTCACACTTTGAGCTTTAATGACAAGATACATGATCAAAATTAATGTTTTTATTGCTCTTCGTCTGGCTGTTAAGGGTTAAATGGCTTACTGTCCTAGAAGATTTAAAAGTCATTATGCATAACTTATTTACTTCATATGGAAGAATAGCATGTTCCAATATGGATCTATGAGTCTGTCAGGGTTTGGGTTGGGTTTTTTTTTTAATATAAAAAAAAAATTGGAGAAAACCTTAGAGATGAGAGATTTTGCATATTATCACTTCTAGCATTGCAGTCTTTTAATGGCTCATAAAAATATTCAAATACATTGGGGAGGGTGAAAGAGTGAAGCTAGGAGGAAGTCTTAAAATTACCACTTTTTTTTTTTCTGCTCTTGGACAGTCATAAGAGAACCCTGTTCTTTCTAATTTTAATCACATAAATATTATAATTTTAGGATAGTTTCTTGTCTATTTGTAGTTTCCTCCTGACTGAGGTACGGAAAATACTCTTGCATATCATTTAAAACTACAATTTTTGCAGAATTTTTACTGACAAAGGTATAGCTGTCGTGTTTTATCAATCTGACAGTGTGTCCGTGCTTCAAGATGTTTTATTTCCCTTTTAAAATACATGCATGTTAATTTGTGTCACACCTACACATCAACCAGAAGAGTTTCCTTCCACCATGTTGTTGTATTGTGCCTTCCCACTCACCTCACCCCCTTTTCTGGTCTGTGTTTTTGTTCTGGACGTGGTTAAATAGCTGAAGGAAATTGCTGCTATCCTCCAAAATACGAATGGTTTATTTATGTTTCTTACTTCCATGCTTGTTTGAAAAGGTATTTGTGTGTTTGGTTGAATCCAGCCAAAATGGCTAGACACTGCATTGCTTTCCTAGTTAGGAAATTTTGTTGGTGTGTCATATCACACTCAGAAGGTGTACATCCGTATTGGACTAATCTCCCATGTGCTGAAGCCTTCAAAAGCTATTTTGAGAGCTACACTGAGATTTTCTGCTTTGGGGAATCCTGTCCTTTGTGAAGATTTAATGATGTGTCTTGTAAGAGTCCTCATGCAGGCTCTGCACCCCTCTTCTTTCATTTCCTCTTTCTTTACGAGTTGCAATGAAGGAGCTGCATGACTTACTGTAAACTGTCATCGTTACCTTTCCTAATAATGGTGATCTTTCCCATTTCTCCTCTAACTTATCGACTGTAAATGGATAGTGTGAGGATCACTGAAGAATGACAAGTACTATCTTAGGTCATTCTACCTTATCTGTCACCATGGTACGTAGTAGCTTTCCAGGTTTCAACAAGAGCAGTAAGGTGTTAAAGAATGCATGTTAATGTATGTTCTTATATTTATTTAGCTGCCTGGTTTTAATTTTTTCCCCATGGTTTCCATGCATAGACATGGAAGTAGGAAACTGAGTTAATGGATCACCATTGAATAGATGAGCACAAGCATGGTCATGTTCCTCTAGCTCAGCTCACTCCGTGCCCTGCCCACCCCTTCCCTGTGCCGTCCCCCCCCCAAATTAATATTTGATTGGTAAATAGTGTACCTGAGGCGAAAAGGCAAAGGTGTAAACAAACCCAGAAAATTCGTTAATGTCAATTGAGGGCATGTTAATAGAATGATCATAACCTGAGAAGCCCAGACTTTTAAAATCAGTCTTCAATGCATTGAATTGTGCCTTCTTAAAGTATTTTTTCCTGTACATCTTAATATTGGAAGCCATTTTATAATTTCATGAATGTTAACTATTACACATTACAAATACACCTTTTTAGAGTGATTTTTATAGCGAGTATGGCTTGGGGTATCAGGTGTTGGAAGAGCAATGCCAGAGTATGTTTTCTGAAATCGATGTTTTCTAATGAAAACCGTATATAGGTAAGAGTGCATCTTTAACTCTTCAGAGTACAAACTTCTTAAAGTCATTTGTAAAAGGCAGTGTCAAAGTCTATTTGGTATAAAGGGAAAAGTGGGGGATATTAATATTCCAACCTAGTTTTGACAAGTCCTTGTGATTAGTCCATCTCTTACAAAAGGGAAGATAGAAATCTGTAAGTATTTTATCTGTCTTACATGGTTAAATTATGTACGTGCACACGGGCACATATAAAAAATATTTAAAAGTTGAAATATACTTCACTCGCCAATAGTTACTAGACCTGTGATTTTTTTCCAAATTATGAACTTTAAGAGCTCCCTTATTTCACAGTTATTTCTTTTGGAGGTTTTAATGCAGATGTGTTTATGACACTGCTTTGAAAAATCAGTCCCATCTCGAGACTTTCAGAAGACCGGATAACTTACTGTTCTTTTCCAAATTCCATTTTCAAAGGTGTGCTCCCCCTCATCTTTCATCCTCTAAACCACTTAGATATATGGTGTTTATATGGCAGTAGAATGGCAGAACTGCAGGTAATGGCAGTAGAAAAGTGAATGCAGGAAAAACAACTTTTCAGACTCAAAATTATCTTCTTAAAAGGTACGCTTCTTGCTAAATCTGCCAGCTGCTTTATACATACTGCACAGTAAAAACCCCAGCATTGATAAAGTGCTTGAAAAACTGTACACAAAAGGTCACTAATCATCTTAGGAGAAACAGAATATAGTAAATTTCTATTAAGTGCATTTTATTTGTTTTCCTTAATTTTTCATCTTCTTTCTTTCTTTTTTTTTAATGTTTCTTCAACAACTAAAACAACTTGTACTTGTTCTCCTTTTCTTCTGGTTACAAGTATTAGCCTAGGACTATCAAAAAGAATCCTTACTTAGGCCTCCCAAAGTGGAAGACGGTTTATGACAAGTATGAAGCAATACTTGCACAGTGGACACACTTATTTTATTTTCTTGGGTCTTCTCCTTTAGTGAAAAAGGGTGTGCATTCAAGAAGCCAAACCATTGCAGAGTGCACAAGTGAATTAGGATTATGAAGTTTCATTGCCGTGCAACCTGGAAGGTTACTTTTTCTCCGTAAAGTGGGTTAGGAAAGTTAGTCAATAACTGTAAATAAAGTAAAATAAAATGAAATAATGCTTTAAAGTTAGCACTGACAATGTTAGCATGGAAACATCTAAAATAGATGAGCTTATAGGTTAAAGTTTGTAATGCTGCTGTGAAGTAGTTAATTATTTTTTTTCTGAACGATTATGTGTGTAACAGATGAACTGTGCCTGTACTCTGATAACTTCTTTAGGAGCTACCAGCATCATTCTGATTTTTGACCTATCACAATTAACTGCCTTAATAAAAGGAGAAAGAAAAATTCTTAAACTGAACTACACAAATATCAATCTTTACTTTTTAAATGAAATTCAGTTCTCTCTCTCTTTCAGAAAAATCCAGTTTAAACTCTTTGTATTCTAAAGGTAACACAAGTAGTAAAACTCTGGAATTCTTTAATTCACATAGTAGACTTCTTTGTGATTCGTGCTAACTAAACCATATCCAAACACCCATGGAACGTGCCTACGTGCTGTTTCTTAAGAAGCTGTCCACGGTGTCAAATAGCACGAGTGGTTTCGTGATGTGTGGAAGCGAAGGGCACAGGAAAAAAATCTGTTGCTTTCTTTTTGAGGTATATAAAACCAAAGACGATGACTGTTAGTGGAAGAAAGTAACTTGCAATAAAATGAAATGGTATTACATGAAGTGTATTGAAAGTTGGGAAGGTATATATATGTACACACTATATATATATATATATATGTAATAGTAGTATTCGTGAGGTTGTTCAGCCTCTTCCTAACGCTGTTCAGTTAGGGTAAGCTGCTTCCTCAGGGTCTGCGTCAATCGAGACAGCTGCTGCTGGGTGGTTTGTACGTTGTGGAGTTATTTGTCTTTCGTGAAGTGGACTGACTCTCTCTGGCTTGCTTAAGTATGTGTTCTTGCACAGGTTAGGTAGTGACAGTTGTGAGATGTCTAGTCTTGCATGTGGAGTCATTAGAAATCTGGAAGAAAACTTCACTTTCAAGTTTTAATCCCCTCCTCTGCCCGATCTCGCCACCCTAGAGGGTTCCAGCGTTATTACGCGCTTCCGATAGTTTCTCCGGTAGTCTAAATAAGAAGTTTCCAGACCGTGGCTTGTGTTTGTATGCATGTCAAATGACACGTGAATGACTTCAAGATGATATTTTAAAAAGAATTATCTAACTTGCATGTTATTCCTGAGGAGACTGGGAGCAGTTCAGGTAGTATGCGCCTCCTCCCCAGTTCTGTGCAGGCCTGCAGAGAAGCCACGGGTGGCCACTGCTTGTCACCCCCACGCGAGAAGCAGCAGCGGGGAAGCATCTTCTTTCCCCAGGAGCATGGGCTACTTAAAAATTGTGCCCAAAGGGCTATGTAACTTTCAATCGTAAAACAGAAATAATCTTTCATTATTCTTTTTGAATTCTTTTCCTTCAAAAAGCAGTTCGGTACTCAAAATAGTTGGAAGTTTCTACAATTATTGCAACTCTTTCCTCTCACATCGCTTGCAGGACGCATCTTTGCTGGTGGAGCTGGAGAAGGGTATTGATACGGAGCTTTATGGCTATCTAGACATGTGTTGACATCTGCTATTCTTTACTTGCTGCTGTTTATTCAATTACAAAATAATTGCTTATGACTAATCTTATCCCAATATACTATTGGTATCAAATTTTGAGGGGAATTTGCTCAAGAAAATGGTGCAGATTTTCTAAACGAACAAAATTAAACCAATTCCTTCCCTCCAGTTCCTCGGTTTAGTTTCAGTGTTGACATTTATTTTTAGGTAAACAGTTGACTGAAATGTTGATCTTAATCAAATTGGAGAAATGGGAAATTCACGCTGTAGTTCTGGCATTAATTTTTAATGTTAGCTTCATCTTGAGGTTTTTAAACATGTTTGCATGGGTGATCACACTTACGGTGACTATCCTAAATATACACATAGAACAAACCTTGCTTATGCTACTCTGTTATTTTTAAAATGTTTCTTGGTGAGTCTTAAGTTTGTAATACCTGCACTTGATATGTTGTCTGTGTCTAACCAGGTATCGGTGAAATTCCACTAGCGTAGATGTAGTTCTCTATTTCTAGAATGGCTTATGTATCGGAGGCTCCTTTTAAAGACTTGAAGTGGAGAGATTTAAAATGAAATGCTCCCTCCTGCAGCTCTTAATTTCAATGTTAACAATGGTAATAACGGAAATAATCAGTGCTATTTCCCCTGTCCCTTTTACAAGCTTAAGAAAAATCCATGTCACTAATTTGTTTATCTAATGCATTTTGCAAACTAATTTACTAGATGTAGTAGTACAAATAATCTTTTAAATAGCATTATAGACAGATTCTGCCACCTTCATTTATATTAAGTTATGCCTTATTTTGCAAGCAATTCTTTTGGTTTTAATAAGACCACTGTAAGGGTAGAATTCCACTGAAGTGCAACCTGTTTGTTTCCCTTGGTATTTTTGTACAGTTTTAAATTCAATATATAAATAGCTGCACATAATTAATGGAAGTGTGAGTTCTTAGAAAATATAATCATCTCATTTTCTGAGACTGCCTTTCAGCTTGCTTCCCTCTTCTCTCTTTCTCCCCAGCAGATACTGTTTCTTCATTTCCATATAGAGGAATAGAATGTGTGTGTCAAAAAGCCTTGACGGTAAAAGAATCTGCCAGAGGTAGAAGAGGGTTATTAAGGAGTCAGGTATGAACTGTAAATCAGTCAAGTAAGGCAATAATAGCACATTTTCTAGCCCCCCTCCCCATATGTTATTCATTATTTGTTTTATGATAACGTCTGTGTAATTCACTGGAAGATAAATTCTTTTCCCTGAAGACCTTACAAACTAGATATTCAGAAGTGTAGTATGGTCAAGTTCCTACCAAGCTCAGCTAGTACCCAGTAAACACAGTGTACAGCAATTAAATTAGACAGTAAATGGTTATTAAGGTGTCGGAAAAATTCAGCTGTTTTTCTGTGATTTAAATGGAAACTTTCGAGAAGGTTATACCCTTCTGTCTGTCACATCTTAACGTTTTCATTTTGGAAAGTCATTAACATGAATCAGAGTAAGTGGAAGACCGTGTAGTCAGCCCCAGGTTTGACAGTGACAAGCTCTTCTTAAAAACAGGTTTTCCCATGGGCAAGAGAATTACTAAGTTCGTCTTCTTTGTAGTTTGTTTCTGCATGCTCTTTTTTCTGTTGCCAGCTTTTTTTGTCTGGACAGGTGTCAATCCTTACCCTTACTGGTTTAGGCTTACAGGTATGCTGACTGCCTGCTGGTTGCTGCATTTTTTTTTAATTGAGTTTTAATTGTTATTCCTTTGAAAAACACAGTCATGGGCTCTTCTTTACCTGATGGGTGATGGGCACAAAACTTGGACCTTCCTGTGTTCACAACCATAACCTGCTGTTATATTTAATTGAAATTTGAGAAGTAGATCAAAAGTTAGGGGTAGGTAGACAAATGGTGTATCTCATAAACCGTGTTTCCCTAAGAATTATTCTTTTAAGTAACTAATTATGTCCCAAAATTACCTCCAGTGTATGTTCTTTTACGCATTTGGTGGAGTTTTTTAATGTTACTATATGTGCGGTCATTAAACATGTCTCATGTACTTTTTTAATATGGTATTTGTCGTATTCCTTTAAAATAATTTCTTGCTGAGAGATCAATACCCTCTGGAAACAAGCCTTTGTATAAATTGAGTATTGCTTATTGAAAGCAGTGTACGTTGTTTTAGATTAAACAATTCCGAAGGTTGTAAGGAAGAAAACGTTCAAGTATTTCAGGAATAGTAGGGAGTATGGTCCTAATCATATCGTTAGTACAGTAATTATTCCAGCCATGGATGCAGTTAATTACAGCAGAAAATATTTTTAATTTTGTCTGGGATTGGTAGAAAATACTCCCCCTTTCTTTCACATCTTATTTCAGCTCTGTAACAATTTCAGCTCTTCTGTTTGCTTATAAATTAAAAGCTGTTTTCATTCTTTCATATGAGAATAAACTTAGGAGAACACACATGCATATTCCTCCTGTAAGCTTCATTTCTTTGGGAGTCCAGGCTAACACCTATGTCAGCAGAGAGGAAAATACAAAATTATTTCTGTGGTTGAATGTGAAGAGTTGTTCCAGGGAGAGCACAGTCTTTGACACTACGCGTTTGAGAACGCAATTAGAAGAACAGGGAGCCACGAGGGAACTGCACAAGAAATTCGTGTTGCTGTAGCGAAAGTGAGATGTGCTGTCTAGGATTTTAAAGAGAGAAATCTGAAAAGCTGGAAGAAAAGGTTTATTTAGAAGCGGACAGCACACAGCACGTCTTTCACTTTTTTTTTTTAGTGATGAATTAAGATTGTTTATGACATCTGTGCCTCATTGGAGAAAAGGAGCTTTACATCCCTGTTTTGCGTTTTTTGATGAGTTTGACTTCAGACATGATTATTCATCTCCAGCCTTTGTTTTGTGTGGATTAGAACTTAAAATTAACCAAAGTTGTGTAGCCAGTTATGAGTGATTCCCTTGCTACTGAAGTTGAAGAGAGATACTCAACCTCTCCAGAGGTTTTGTTTGGATGTCAGTCAGTGAACACCTGTTTAGTTAATGAAATAACATCTTTGAAGACCTGACTATGGTCAATGAGGCAGTGGGATCTTTAGAGAGGGACAAGAGAGAAGCAGGATACAGTTCCATGGAACTGTCTTAACACTGTACAAACTGTCTTAAGACTGTACCTGTGTGTGCACATCTGTGTTTTGAGGAATTACAGACATTGTGGCGAATTGAAACCACAGAATACTAAAAATTGAGCGTAAAAGTTAATTTTAAGGGAGAGTCCTGCCACAGTTACAGAAAGACTGCTGTCCTTAGAAGTGTTTTATAGAGCTTCTGGTATTTTAAGAGTTGTTCAGTGTTGTAATATAGGCTCTGTTAGGTAGGCTTTATAAGTATTGGGACAAGAGTTCCATGTGACAGCACAAGCACTCTGCAGTACTTCCAGTTGTAAGTGGTTTTATCCGGACATAGCTTTGTAACTTCTGCAGCACCGGAGCTGGTATTATGCAATTTAATTTCTAGTAAAGAACATATTTTAATAAGGCCTTTGTTTTCCCAGGTGTGGGGTATTTGTACAGTGGAAGTGGAAGACTTCAGGGTACAGTGTTTTTAGAAAGAGTCTTCCTTTTAGAGCAAGTATCTGTGCCAGCCTACACACAGATACTTACAGCTTTTTAATAATTGCTTTCTCCCATGAGGCTCCTTGGCACTGAAATAAGAATCGGCATGGTTAACCCTCATTAAAAGAAATAGATTAATTTCTTACTAAAAAGAAAGTCCTCTTTTTAATCATTCAGCTTCATGCTATTTAGAAAAACGTTCAATTATTAAAAGGCTGCTGTAATGTAATGGACTAAAAAGACTCTCCATTAAACGGTACGAAATGCCATGTTTTTTCTTGATGCACGAACTGTGCACCTGATATCCCTCAAACTGTCTAAGATTTCATCTTACTGTTGGATGTATATTTAAATCTTAAATTTGACCCATAAACTTTGAAAATTAAAATACTTCCTCTCTACTCATAAAAATAGTGGCTTTCATGAGTCTCTGTAACTTCATGAGCAGTGCTTCTGGGGAAGTAGCAGTGCAGTCTACTTCCTTATTTGTACTAAGTAGGGAGTGTGTAAACACTAGTCGTCTCCTAAAGCAACAAGAAAAAAAGACAGGCAGGTGTTGGAGATGGTTTCAGCTGTGCATGTGGTTGCCCACGGACAGGACCCAAGTGGTCCAGGTGTGAGCCAAGCTGTCTTACTTCTGTGCTCTGGATGCTTCTATGTTGGTGGTTTGGTTTAGGTAAAGAAACACAGTTTTGAAGTGAATCTCACACTTAGCCCACCTGCCTGTGGTTTGGTTCGGAGCACGCATGATCATTTGGTTAATACAGGGTTTTTTCCCTTTACAAATACTCCCCTATTCGTAGAGTGCCCTTCACTGCAGACTTCTGAAGAAAGCTGAGTAAAGTTGTTTTGAATGTTCTCAAGCTTTTATTTCCAATGTGTTGAGCTTAACAGATAGAAAAACAGGTGTAGGCTGTTCCCAGATCTGATGGACTTGCTCTTAGGTTTCAGGATGTACTAAATTCAGCGGATTTACTGTATTTGCTTACATATCTCAGGAAGTTTGTGCTTTCCTTAGGTTTTGTACGAGTCTTAGTTTTAAGCTGTGTACTAGGGACTTTGCTGCCTTTCTGTGCAAGTCCCAGTCATTTTGATGTGAAAAGGTAAGGAGAGCCAGAACAATGTTGATTTTTAATAGGATAACGATAATAAAGTGAGGGTGTTCTATGTTTATTTAAAAAAAGGATGAGAGAGTTGTTTTTTTAATAATTCATTGTTTTGGTTGAGCTGCGAGCTTCTTAAGTCAGTTGTGGGGCCATAAAGCTGCTGAAAAACATGTTTAATTGAAAAGGGAAAAACAGCTTTTGTAGACTGGAGGATTAACAAGCAAAAGAAGTTCGATAGCATTGCAGACTTTAACTCCATTTACATACCAGTTGTGCATGTGCTGAAAACAGATGTTTTATGTACGTATATCCAGAATTTTACAGCACAGAACATATGTGCAAAGTAATTTTTGTGTGGATTGAAGTGTTTTATTCTTTAAATTGAAAATTAGCATTAGTGAGACCAAGACCGAGTTTGTTTGGTTTTGTTCTTTCTACAGGATAAACCTCTCTCTCCAGTAGCAAACTGTTACCACAGATATGTACATATATATTCTTAAATACTGTGACTATATAATCCTTGTTTACAAAGAAATTCAATGGCTCTACCCAGGGGGACATTTCCTGAGAGTTCTGTTAGTAAAGACATGCTGCATTTTCACGCTAAAATGTGTGAGCGTCCTTTAAACAAAACGTGTGTCATCTGAAAACATCACAGTAACTTTCCTGTAACTAAAGCCAGATACGTGGTTTTTGTTAAAATTGCTGGGCTGGATTTTTCATTTAATTGTCTTTAATATCTTTATAATTAACGTGGTCACCCATCTGATATTTTTGTTCCAGTTGCAGAAGAAAAAAAATTCATTATTTCTAGTTTGAATGTAATAAAAAGTGGTTTGTATAATGTTTTGCTGGTCAAAGTGGTGCATTTCCTTAGTAGCTGTTCTTGTTAAAGCTCTTTGAACAGTTACTGTGCTCTCCTTCCAATTTTTTTTGGTTTTGTTTTTCTTCCTCCCCTTCATCCCTGAACATACATCGAGAAATTTTATTTAATTCCAGTCCATGGCTGCTACTCCTCAATTTTGTCCAAAACGTGTGTTCTGAAATCCTCTCTCACTGAGAATTCACAAATTTTCTCTAAGGCTGGAGAAAAGGTGTTAGTAAGAGAGAAATGATTATTAATACTTCTGATGACTTGATCACATGCAGGATACGTGCAAGCCCATTTCTTATTGTGCTTTTATATTACATCTCGGTGTATATACTTTCTTGGGACATATTTTCATTCTGGATAATATGCTCAGTTTCAAGGCAAATGGATTCCTTAATATTAGCAATTAATATTATTTTTGGCCATTCATTTCTAAATAATTGAGCTTGCTGTAATTTGGTTTCTTCAATTTGAGACCTGCAATTGTAGGGACTCACGTAATGCTCTGATCTCGAATGGAGCTAGAGAGTCCTGCCTTTCTCCAGTTTATCACGTCTCTTCCCTGCTCCTGACAGCATGTATCCATTTTTTCTGCTGTACCAGCTCGGACGCATCTTGGAATCTGCTTGCTGGAATGGCAGATAGTTCAAATGACAAAAAAAAAAAGCGTTTCCTTTCTGATGGTTTAGCAAGGCGAGTCAGTTCAGTAAGGATTCGGCAGGAGGGCGGCCGGGCAGCTAAGCTGC
>NW_010417909.1:36971-41374 GCF_000710305.1 Buceros rhinoceros silvestris | reverse complement strand
TCAGCAGGAGGGCGGCTGTGCAGCTACACTGCTAAGGACTGGGCAAGACGAGGTGTGAGTGGATGAGCACCCAAAGCCAGCGAAAGGGAGAAGGTGTTTGATTATACAGCCAGGGCTGAATGGGACAGTCGGCTTTCTGACATGACCATGAGGTCGATCCTGTGTCAGGAGCCCAGTGCTTACATGTCCTACCTTTACGTTAGCCACCGCTGTGCTGAACGCCGCGTTTGCTATGCTCATGCGAAGTGTTACGGATAACAGCATAGATTAGCACAAAAAGCCCTCTACCACTGGTATTTACGTTTTGTCTTAGATTATTTTCAAAAATAATAAACTCCCTAGAACATCATATGAACTTTTCTGTACATTAATCAACTCTAAAGGTTTTTTTGATGGTCTGACCTTAGAAGTTAAGAACTACTGGCCCACAGGGAGAAGAAATCAAGTGTCACTCTAAGGTTAGTTGTCATATTCTCAGACCGTGAAGTTGAGATTTCTATTCTGAAAATTATCTTCTCTTTGGCTGTCACTTCAGTGACAACAGCATGTGAAGTAAATTCTCTGATCCCTCATTCATTTTTCATGTTCCTCTCCAAGGACATAGTACCCTGAGATCAAAACTCCCATTTTGCCAGATACAATGGTTCTTAGTTATGGCTAGATTGTAGATGAAAATTAAAGCTTATACTTAAGTGTCATATGCTTCAGAAGTAGAAATAGATGCTATTAAAACTTTTGATTCCACTAGAATCTATTTAACAACCAGGAATATTTTTTTTTTTTTTTTTTGGAAAAAAAAAACCTACTAAAATTGGATGCTATTAAAACTTTGTTTTCCCCTAGAATCTATTTAACAACCAGGAATATTTTTTTTTTTTTTTTTTGGTAAAACAGAAGCTACTAATACTGAGTTCACAGACTGATAGAATGAAAAATGCATTGAGAATTTTTATATAACCCACTGTTCTTTCTATTTCTGGGTAGCTATAACATCTGTAGCAGTCTTATTGGGCTGCTGATGGAATAAAACATTAGCTACTCTTATTAAAGTCTTAAAAAATCAAATTCGTAGGAACTTTTATAAAACAGCAGTATTTCTTGCTCTCACATAACTCCAAGATTTAACAGTACCTGTCCAGAGAAGCAAATTTAAAACGTTATCAGTATAAAATTATCTGATGAACCTTTACTACTGGGAAATACATTATTAGATTTTGAGGACTGCATTCTGCTAGTATTTAAAACCTACAGAGTAACCCAGGAAGATCACAGCAGATCACTTGACACTGTGTTCACCAAGTAAGCACGCTTTCTGATTGGATGCTTGATTTTGACCATACCTTTTCCTCAGAATCCTCTATTTGTAAGAAAAGTGCCTCTATTAATTTTTCACATCAAAGAGACAAACAATCTACAAAATGCACAAGCTCTTAGTTTCCAGCTGTTCTTTTTCTGCTCTCCGGAATGTGTCTCGCTGAAAAACTATTCAGGGACAGTAAGCCCTTATCATTGCTAGAGATGTGGGATTTGTAGCTTATCTCAGAGGAGGAGACGTCATTCCTTCCTGCTTCCAAAGAAGAAAGGAGGTGAATTCAGTTGAGGGAATTGAATGATTTCAGATTCTGTGTTCATGTTGGTGACTTTTTTTTATTTCCATGACTAGATTAAGAGCAATAGCAAAGGTACCTACTTCCGTAACTATCCATCCAGCCAACATAAAGCTTCCGCGATACTCACCTGCAACACATTATATTCCTCTACAAAGCACCTGTACAAGGTGCTGCTTTGACCTTTGAGCAGCAGTGAGAACATCTAGGAGAACCCTGCAGTAGTATGGCCTGTGTACGCTGCCAGGCTGTGCAGTTGTTCACGTGTGAAAATGTCTGACATTTCCTGTGAAAAAATTCAGCCATATAAATGCAGTCATCAGTCTGCTACAAGAATATAAAAGGTAGCAGAGGAAGCCTGCAAACAATATGTAGCTAAAGAGGAGGGCTTCTTTTTTTCTTTTGAGTAGCCTCTTTCGAAGGGTACCCCTGAAAAAGTCCATGGTAGATCTTGTTACGGTGTCTGCCCCGTTTATGGCCACAGTTCTGGGCTCACAGAAGCATGAGTAAATGCACTGTTAATGGATGCCAGACTGCCCTGTGAAATCAGGTTTTGCATTTGCCAGTATGAACTTGTTCACATTCTAGGTCATGCGACCTCTTACAGACATGTAGCACCTCATGCAATAGCTTTTTCCATTATTTATTTATAGATGTGGAAGAAGCTCAATGAATCAGTCCAGTTAAGTGCATCGCAGAAAAACTGCATAGGCATGCGACCTCTTACAGACATGTAGCACCTCATGCAATAGCTTTTTCCATTATTTATTTATAGATGTGGAAGAAGCTCAATGAATCAGTCCAGTTAAGTGCATCGCAGAAAAACTGCATAGGCTTTTTAGGCTTGCTTTTTTTTTTTTTTTTTGAGGCCACAAAACTTTCTGGCACTTCGTTAAGACAGGCTTAGCATGGAGCCCTGGTTTTTTGATTGAATCAGCTGATTCATGCTTTTCTACCTTGAGCTTTTACTGTCAAGTAACCTAGAATTACTTATAACTCAAGGTAGGCACAGCAGTTTTGTCTTTCCGAATTACTTAAAACGTCCAATCTATATGTTTGACTCAGACACACCTGATGACAAAAGCTGGAGGAAGTAATTTGGTTTCCTGTACCCAACGAAAGGTTAATGACTGTCTGAATTAGAAAGATTTTATTACACCCTTTAAACTCATCTTCTCTGGTTGTAGAAAGAAATCATACAAGATGATATGTTTTCAAATGAAAAGATTTAAAAGATGATGTAATCAGTGTCACATTTCTCCTTGTACTCAACATCATCAAATACAGTGGATTATGCTTTCTCCACGTAGTCAGTAAACATCTTCCACAGTTTGTCTGCATTTGGCATGTGTGTGTATACTCTGCTGCAGTTGACAGTCTCTTGACATTTCCACGTTCCTCTCAGCAGCACTGTAGAAAGGATGTAACATTTGCCATTATACCGAAGTGATACGAGTCATGAATCTGGCTCTTCTCTAATGAATTCTTATTCATCTGGTAGCCAGGTTCACTTCTACACTTTGTCACGAACGATGCTTCCAGTATAGCCGTGAGGAAAAGAAGTCTTTCTCAACCACGATGAACTCATCTACTGAAAGAAATCAGTGTTAATCGAGTTACTGAGCAATAGCTTTAGTTTTCTTCCGGACATTCTATGATGATTACGAAGAGATTTGCCATTTTTATTCAGAACAAAAATTTTAGAGCAAGTTCCTTGATGATTTTTTTTTTTTTTTTTTTTAAATAAGCAGCCACCACCTCCAGCAGCTCCTGGGGGACATTCTATGATGATTACGAAGAGATTTGCCATTTTTATTCAGAACAAAAATTTTAGAGCAAGTTCCTTGATGATTTTTTTTTTTTTTTTTTTTTAAATAAGCAGCCACCACCTCCAGCAGCTCCTGGGGGTTCTCTGTACTCAGCCCAGAGACCCTGGGGTCTCTCCACCTTAGGCTGAGGGATGTGGCTACTGCTTTCCCATTTGCAGGCTGAACCAGTAGTTGGGTGGTAACTAATAATAGTGAGGGTAACTCTGGCTTTACACTAGGCTGATGACTTCTATCTCTTTTTCATTCTCGTGCTTGGAAAATCTCACAGTGAAATGCAAACATGATAAACAGAAGGATTGCTCATGATTTCAGTAGGTGGCGTTTTCCCAAGATTTCCGGGTGCGCATTTTGACAGTCGTAGAAAGAGAGCTTGTTTCTAAGATCATCAATTGCCAAACTGTTTCTCCTTCTTCTGAGCTTAATAAATTAAATTGAGGCTGACAGTATTTTTCATAAGTATATTTTAAATGTGAGTCATTTTCAGCTGTTGTGTCCTCATTTTTGTAGAACCAGAGAGATGTATGGCTTTCCAGCGCTGAAGTGTGTTTATGTTTGCATTTCTTAACCTTTTCCTTTTCAAGTGCAGTACTGATAAATTACTAACCTTGAATGTTGTGCTACCGTACAGTGCAATAAACGTTTCTGAAAGCCCAGCAATCGATTTTTTGATCCCTAAGTACAATAGGACAACAACCTGTTGTACGTTATTTCCTCCTTGACATTAATGCAGGAGTCCTGTTGTAGGTTCCCACCAGCACCTTGGAGGGTATTTATCACTTTTAGTTTGATAAGTGTATTTGACTAGAAATATGGGATCTTCCCAAATGCTCCTTGGTTTTCCTTTTCCCTCCAGTGGTTGCTAATTCCTAGTTCTGAGTCATCCATCAAAACCAGCCTTGCAGTACGTTTGGCTTCTGCAGTGACTCACTGTGGGTTTGAGGTAGGTGAGGAAACTGCAGCTGGCAGG